>NC_084557.2:30333191-30633191 GCF_033978685.3 Nerophis lumbriciformis | reverse complement strand
TTATGATGGCTCAGGTGTGATTCACTACAATAGGGCCCCACAGCACACTGGATTCCAGTTCATTGAAATACCACAACACTGGATATTGTTCAGTTAAGTTAAATTAAAGAACTTGCACACAAAGCAAAACTGGAGGTGACTATGACGTGCACATTTTCCCCGCATGCGTACTAGGTCGCGTTGCGCTGGCTGACAGAGGGGGGGAGGGTGTCTAAAAACGACCATTGTGTGTGTGTGGACAAGGGTACGGTTAAGTGGGATTTACCCTGGATAACCTTAGCCGGCTTAGTGTGAACAGGGCCTAAATGTGAGTGCCAAATGTTGAATCTAAACCAAAATTTTGAATCCAAATCTAAAATCCAAATCTAAATGTAAGCTTTAAATTTTAAATAGGAGCGCTCAATGTTTAATTTAAACCTCAATCCTAAATCTTAAACCCCAACCTGAATGTTAAAACTAAACCTAAATCTTAAATCTAAATGTGAGCGCTAAACATACTTGCCAACCTTGAGACCTCCGAATTCGGGAGATTGTGGGCCGGGGGGGTGGTTGGGTTCGGTGCCGGGGGGCGGGGTTAAGGTGAGGAGTATATTTATAGCTAGAATTCACTGAAATTAAAGTATTTCTTATATATATATATATATATATATATATATATATATATATATATATATATATATATATATATATATATATATATATATATATATATACAGTAATGAAAACACAGTTGTTCTACTAACTATACTGTACTTGCTGCTTACTTTAAAAAAAAATAACACTTACCTTTCACTATTTGAGTAGCTTTTGTTCTGCCATTTGAGTACTGCATGGCGAGCGGTCTCTGAATCCGTGTCAGTGTACTGTAATAATCCCAGGAATGTAGGCTCATACTACTTCTTTGTTTGTCTTGTCTTTATTGCACAAGATGTCATTCAAGCACACAACAGCTCCAATGTGTGTCTATCCCTTTTACCGGCAAAACTTGAACACCCACTTCCTATTAACAACGTCACTTCCCTATCTTTCCCGGAAGTCCCGCCCCCCAGCCACAGTCATTGGCTAACACCCTGTAGCCAGTATTAATGTGCCGGCTGGAATAAACACACACTGAGAAATAACTCCGTGCCTGCCCACTTTATGGCTTATAGATAAACCTATGGATAACGGAGACATATATAATAGTCTCCTTTTCAGGTGTGCCCCCAATATTGTTGTCCGGCTGGAAATCGGGAGAAATTCGGTAGAATGGTTGTCCCGGGAGATTTTCGGGAGAGGCACTGAAATTCGGGAGTCTCCCGGAAAATTCGAGAAGGTTGGCAAGTATGGCGCCAAATGTTAAATCTAAACCTAAATCAAAGTATGAGCGCTAAATCTCCCGCCAAGTGTAGAGATTAATCTTTATAGGATGTCATTGTTGAAGTGAAGTGAAGTGAGTTATATTTATATAGCGCTTTTGTCAAGTGACTCAAAGCGCTTTACATTGTGAAACCCAATATCTAATTTACATTTTTTTTAAACCAGTGTGGGTGGCACTGGGAGCAGGTGGGTAAAGTGTCTTGCCCAAGGACACAACGGCAGTGACTAGGATGGCGGAAGCGGGGATCGAACCTGCAACCCTCAAGTTGCTGGCACGGCCGCTCTACCAAACCGAGCTATACCGCCCCATTCCACATCTCTGCCTCTTGGAGCAGACACTCCTACACCTTTCTGACTGCGGAAGAAGGAAAACATGACAGATGCTTAATGACTATTAATGCCAATAAAGTTGCATAATAAAAAAGAAATATTTGCTACAAACGTGTGCGTGTACAAGGTGTGTTGCATAAAGACAATTAGACACTCAAACACGTCGACGCTGCACTTCCACTTTTGACAATGAAAATAATTCATTCTAATTACATTGAAGCATGCAGTGTGCCTGAATACACATATTTCTATTTGTGTGTGTCTTTCATACTTGCCAACCTTGAGACCTCCGATTTCGGGAGGGGGCGGGGGGGTATATTTACAGCTAGAATTCACCAAGTCAAGTATTTCTTATATATATATATATATATATATATATATATATATATATATATATATATATATATATATATATATATATATATATATATATATATATATATATATATATATATATATAAGAAATACTTGACTTTCAGTGAATTCTAGCTACATATATATATATTTATTTTATTATATATATATATAAAAGAAATACTTGAATTTCAGTGTTCATTTATTTACACATGTACACACACTAAGGCTGAAACGACGCGTCGACGTAGTCGACGTCATCGGTTACGTAAATACGTCGACGCCGTTTTTGTGCATCGGCGCGTCGCATATTTACGTCACACTACTGTCATGGCGGAGCGCAAAGCAGACGATGCGAGCGAGGGGAAAAAAGCACGCCAAAAGTCGTCAAAAGTGTGGGAGTATTTCAATAAACGGCCTAATAATGTTGTTGTATGCACACTGTGTCGAGCGGAAATGGCCTATCATAGCAGCACAACGGCTATGAACGAACATTTGAAAAGAAAACCCCCGACAGCGTTCTTGCCATCACCATCAACAAGTCATTCGTCCGCGTGCGTATACGTTGTCATTATTACACAAAAACATGAATGTGTCATTTGTATCTGCGTTGTAAATTCATAAACTAAAGCACCGTTTGCTCTGAGAGGCGCGTTTGGCGTGCCTGTTCAGTGTTTACAAAGACGCGCTCCTCTTTAACGCTGTGGAGAGGCGGCGGCGGCGAGCGAGCGGCGAGGCGGGGCGCGCCAGGAGCGACGCCGCAAGAGACAGGGGACGACGAGCGAGCGAGGAAGAGGAGCTGAAAAGCGAGGAAAGAAAGAGAAAAGAGTTGGAAGAGAAAAGACTTTGTGTAAAATTTAAAAGATTGTAAACCTGGCAAAGCCGTCTGGCGTTCAGTCTGTCGGTCCTGAAAGAACCCCACGGCACAAGACGTGTCACAAACGCTAACGTTAATTAGTTGTGCAAATACCTTTTACAACATTAACAGTTACATATACTATGTACAAACCAACAATTAACTTTCACTTTAATCATACTATCATTGTTGTGTTATTAAGCAAAATAAGCAATACTTTTACTTTTGTTGAAATGTTTACACTGTACACTTTTTTGTATTGGATGTTTAGCTTTATTTTTGCACATTTTAGCAAATAAGCAATACTTTTACTTTTGTTGAAATGTTTACACTTGTTACAGGATATTTCCGTTTTGCACTTTTTTGTATTGGATGTTTATCTTTATTTTTGCACATTTTAAAGCAAAATAAGCAATACTTTTACTTTTTAAATGCTTATACTATTCCAGAATATTAAGATTTGCACTGGATGTTTACTTTTATATTTGCACATTAAAAAGCAAATAAGCTACTTTTAATTTTGTTAAATGTTAAAAGTTTTAAATGTTTACATTGTTACAGAATATTTTGTCATGTTGTTGTCAATGTTGACTGAGTGGCCATACTTTTTTTTTTGTAAATAAAAGCCATGCCTTTTGAAAAAACTGGCCTACATTTATTTTTTCCTCTTCATTTTAAATAAAAAAAATAATCAGTAAAAGGAAAAATAATCTATAGATTAATCGAAAAAAATAATCTATAGATTAACCGATTAATCGAAAAAATAATCTATAGATTAATCGATAGAAAAATAATCGTTAGCTGCAGCCCTAACACACACATAACTCTCATCTACTCATTGTTGAGTTAAGGTTTGAATTGTCCATCCTTGTTCTATTCTCTGTCACTATTTTTCTAACCATGCTGAACACCCTCTCTGATGATGCATTCTGCTTCATCTCCTTGTTGTGTGCGCAGTTGTGCACTGCACACTCTAAAGGCCCTTGATGTTATTGTCACATATGCATGTACAGTAGATGGCAGTATTGTCCTGTTTAAGAGTGTCACAACATTGCTGTTTACAGCAGACGAACTGCTTTACGGTAGAATAAAACGTGACTGCTGTTGTGTGTTGTTACCGCGCTGGGAGGATATTAATGAAACTGCCTAACAATAAACCCACATAAGAAACCAAGAACTCGCCCTCGATCATTCTACAGTTATAACGTGATTGGGCAGGCACGCTGTTTATATTGTGGGAAAGCGGACGTGAAAACAGGCTGTCCTCACTCAGGTCTTTATGGAGCTGGAGGGGGCGTGGCCTCCAGCTCCGCCTGAATTTCAGGAGATTTTCGGGAGAAAATTTGTCCCGGGAGGTTTTCGGGAGAGGCGCTGAATTTCGGGAGTCTCCCGGAAAATCCGGGAGGGTTGGCAAGTATGGTGTCTTTCATCATTTCACTGCATTCTTACTTCATGATCGTGTCACATATGAACTGTTTGGATCTGTTCTGAAGAATGTGTCTTAATTGTGAGATAAATGGTTAAAACATGATCATAGCAAGTGTGATTTAATCATCTTACTTCCTTTTAAATCACACTTCTCGGACAGTGGTGCTTTGTCGTGATGCGAGGAGCAGCAAGATGGAAAATAAGTACATTAAAAGGCGCCTTTTAGAGGGTACAGTATAGGGATGTCCGATAATATCGGACTGCCGATATTATCGGCCGATAATTGCTTTAAAATGTAATATCGTAAATTATCGGTATCGGTTTCAAAATTATCGGTATCAGTTTCAAAAAGTAAAATGTATGACTTTTTAAAACGCAGCTGTGTACATGGACGTAGGGAGAAGTACAGTGCGCCAATAAACCTTAAAGGCACTGTCTTTGCGTGCCGGCCCAGTCACTTAATATCTACGGCTTTTCACACACACAAGTGAATGCAATGCATACTTGGTCAATAGCCATACAGGTCACACTGAGGGTGGCCGTATAAACAACTTTAACACTGTTACCAATATGCGCCACACTGTGAACCCACACCAAACAAGAATGACAAACACATTTCGGGAGAACATCCGCACCGTAACACAACATAAACACAATAGAACAAATACCCAGAAACCCTTGCAGCACTAACTCTTCCGGGACGCTACAATATACACCCCCGCTACCCCCTACCCCCCTCCCCCACCTCAACCTCCTCATGCTCTCTCAGGGAGAGCATGTCCCAAATTCCAAGCTGCTGTTTTGAGGCATGTTAATAAAAAATAATGCACTTTGTGACTTCAATAATAAATATGGCAGTGCCATGTTGCCATTTGTTTTCCATAACTTGAGTTGATTTATTTTGGAACACCCTGTTACATTGTTTAATGCATCCAGCGGGGCATCACAACAAAATTAGGCATAATAATGTGTTAATTCCACGACTGTATATATCGGTATCAGTTGATATCGGAATCGGTAATTAATAGTTGGACAAAATCAGAATATCGGATATCGGCAAAAAAGCCATTATCGGACACCTCTAGTACAGTAGGCTGGGCTTGCACAGCCTCATCTCCGGTTTCTGATCTGTACTTGATCTGGAAACATGCAAATTCAGCGATTTATAAGGAAAATGTTGAAAATCATTGGAATCCTTCGGAAAATACATTTATAATTCAGTTCAACGGATAAATATTAATATTTATTTGATGTTATCATTATTTGTGTTTTTTTTCTCATGCTCTGGCTCTGTTTCACCCCCCTCACCTGACTGCACATCACTGTTGCACAAGTCAGACGGCAAAACCGGTAGATCAGGTGGTGCAACTGTAAGGAATGTTACAAAATAGAATAAATAACTGTTCAAAATTAAAGGGCTTTAAAAAGGAATGTAAAATACATTACCAGTTGCTATGGATTTCATGTTTTAGAATTTTGCAATTTTTTTTTTTTTTTTTTTTTTTAATAAAACCAACAGTGATTGCAGCTACTTAAATGATAATTGTACCTGCAGCCTGAGGCTAACATGCCTACAACAAGTCCTCCCTGCAGCCTGCTTTGACTTTCCATCCATCCATCCATTTTCTACCGCTTGTCCCTCTCGGGGTAGCGGAGGGGCTGGAGCCTATCCCAGCTACATTTCGGCGAAAAGGCGGGGTACACCCTGGACAAGTCGCCACCTGATCACAGGGCCAACACAGATAGACAGACAACATTCACACTTACATTCACACACTAGGGCCAATTTAGTGTTGCCAATCAACCTATCCCCAGGTGCATGTCTTTGAAGGTGGGAGGAAGCCAGAGTACCCGGAGGGAACCCACGCAGTCACGGGGAGAACATGCAAACTCCACACAGAAAGATCCCGAGCCCGGGATTGAACCCAGGACCTTTTTATTGTGAGGCATACGATCTAACCCCAGTCACCGTGCTGCATACTTTGACTTTCCGTCATAGGAAATTAACTTGTACATGGTGAGATGGAATTTTAAATAATTCTAAAGACATGCTTTAGCGTGTGGAAAACTTAAGATCCAAAATGTGTTAAACTTTTAGGGCATGGTTGTTGTTTTTTTGGGGACATTTCTGCTAAATTCTAATTAGAAGCATTTGACTTAGACGTTGCATTGTGCTTCCCATTTAAAGTATTGGGACTTAATCTCCAATTTTTTTAATATAGAAACATTTGAATGAATACCTCCAAAGAATACAATTTAAATTTAAATAACAATTTCACTCAAACACAAGAAAAAAACGTATTTGCTGTTTAATTCATTGTGTCTGTTGTTGATGAATGATGTAATTACTACTACTGTTGTTCTTATTAATGTTACTGGTAATGTTGTTGCTATTATTGATTCGTTTTGTTTTCCGTTCCCGGTGTTATATTTAATGTAAGTATATTGTCTTCCTCAATTGCTCTGCAAATGTATATCCTTTTTGATGTTGTAAAGCTGCAATTGGGGTTGTTTTTGTTTTATTTTATAAGATTGATTAGCACTATGTATCTAAATTAAAGTAATTTGCTGACCAATGCATTGAACTGTTGATTAAGTTTTCGAACACACAAGGAGCTGTAAATAGCAGCAGCTTTTTTAGCCATAGCTGTCAAACAAATATGTCCATAAAAGGCCCTGTCATGCAGTCCACTCCATATTTACTTCACAAACAGAATTGTACTCAAGAATAATACTTAATGTCATTAATTTACCTGCACTTTACATTTCAAACATGCGCCACACATATAGGCAGTATTTCCTAAAAGTATTTTTTTTTGGTTTGTTGTTGTTTTGTTGTTTTTTTTACATTAGATTGGTATTAGTTTGGCCAGTGCCGGCCCAAGCCTCCATGGGGCCCTAAGCAAAATTAGATTTTGGGGCCCTCTATTTCTGCCAATAATATTGATTGATCATTCACACACCTACTATAAACTCATTGCGGCTCTGGCAGTGTTGTTTACATTATCCTATTGTCAGCCTGGCATGTCTTTACAAATGACATGTCATTTATAAAGATATGGGGGTGGCCCAGTTTATAACATAAATAATACCAATGAATGAACGAATGATGTCCAGAGTGCCACATATGGTTCCTAATCTTAAAATGTAGAAAACATTCAGCTACAAGAGTGGCCTGGGGTTGAACAGTCCAAGTGATAAAGCTTTGCATTTACGGTAAAAGTGTCATCTTGTCTCATCAGTCTTGTACATATTAGTCTTTAATTACTAGTTTATATTTTTAGTTAATTGTTCATATTTAATGTTTACTTTGTACAAAGAGAGTGCAGTCTACTGAAGTTAAATTCTCAATAGTTTTCCCCTTTGAAAGACGCAAGGGAAATTCCTTCCATTTCACCATGTTGCTACAATGATCTTCACTGTTTTCATGCTGTTTCAGCAGTGCACCTATGTTGACCCAATCCAGCTGTCCCTCGGCTGCCAGTTTTTAGGACTTTCTGGAAAATAATTTGCAGCAAAAGCAATAGACTGCATCTTTACTTCTTGAATAAGTCAGCCAGCTACGCTTGACTTTTTCTCCATTGACTAGCTGTCTGTAGGTATAATGATAATGAAAACTTCGGCCATCATGCCGTTTGGGGAATGAAAAGTTCTCCTTAATAGACAGTGGTCCTCTGATCACCTGCTCAGTCCTGTCTGAATCTGAGAGGAAAGAAGGCCACTCAGCTGGGTCAACTGGCGGAGCTGATGATGGTCCATGGTGTGAAGGGGACGTTGTGGTGGAAGTTGCTGAGGAAGTGACCAAAGAAAGACAATGACTAAAAAAGAAGGACCTATAAGGTCATTAAATTGCACTGTTGGACATAATTATTAATCTCAGAATGTTCTGCAGTACAATGAGCAATTACAAAGGGTGTTTTGCAGTTAACTTACTAGATAAATCAGCTGTGGTTTCAGACATGGAGGGGACAGTGGGCACAGAGGGTGGAGGTGTGTGAGAGAGCACTGTAGAGGATGGAGATGGACCTAAGATGAAATACATACATACATACATATAGGCACACATATTAATGAGATACTTTGACTATATTAATTTCCCTTCAAGTGTAATGTTTATACTAAGAAATTAAATGTATACCGTGACAGTCTTTTCCTCACCTGATTCATCACTCACAGTTGAGCCTGAGGATGTGGACTGGCTCTGGGCTGATTCTGTGCCTCCAAAGTATTTTAACAATGCTCCTGGAGAAGTTTCACATAACTTATGAGTTGATGTAAAAAATAATGTTTATTTTACTCAAATAAATTACCGTGCTCTGCTGCAAACAATTTGTGCAAACAACATATCTCACTCGTAACCTGATGCTAAAAACATATTGCTAGCACCTGATGCTAAAAACATATTGCTAGCTAGCTAACGTCACCTAGCTAAAGCTAATTACAGCTACAAATCTCTTTGATAAACTTTTTATTACCAAGTCATGCAAACATACCTTTATCATGGCATTTTTTCTCCTCTTCCACTTTCTTCTTCTTCCTTTTTTCTGCACCTGAAGGATATGTCCTTTTTTGTGACATTGTTTTGCCTCTATCTGCGCTTTTGATGCCCAGTGCGCACTGGCATTGCACGGCGGGCGGCAAACGTCACAGGTGCAGCAGAGGCAGTTTTACATTTAAAGAGAGGCAGGAAGAATCACTAGGCCTAGATCAGCAGCAGCACTCTGTTGACCTAAAATTGTGTTTTTATACAATAATATATCTTTGATCATTTAGAAATCATCAGTCAGACTCGTACATGCAAAAAATAAAAAATAAGAAATTTTTGTTAATTGCTTTTGGGGGCCCCCTGGTGGCTGCGGGGCCCTAAGCAAGCGCTTAGTACGCTTATGCCTTGGGCCGGCTCTGAGTTTGGCTAAGGTTACAACTTCTAGCAAAGTTGTCACAAGATACTGGTTTACACTCAACCCTCCCCTATTCGGAATCTGTGGCTGGATATCATAAAGGAAATATTAACAATGGAGAAAACGACACATGAATTGCATCGGAGGAAAGACCTGTTAAAAAAAAGATGGTTTACGTGGATCATTTTTGTTTTTTATGTAATACTTAAGTTTGGTAAATAATAACTAAGACTAGTATTTTTTTTCTCCCCCCTTAACCCCGGGGTGGGGTTAAGGGGGGAGGAGTATATTTATACCTAGAATTCACTGAAATTCAAGTATTTCTTATATACCGTATTTTTCGGAGTATAAGTCGCACTGGAGTATAAGTCGCATTTTTTGGGGAAATGTATTTGATAAAACCCAACACCAAGAATAGACATTTAGGCAATTTAAAATAAATAAAGAATAGTGAACAACAGGCTGAATAAGTGTACGTTATATGAGGCATAAATAACCAACTGAGAACGTGCCTGGTATGTTAACGTAACATATTATGGTAAGAGTCATTCAAATAACTATAACATATAGAACATGCTATACGTTTACCAAACAATCTGTCACTCCTAAATGCTAAATCCGATGAAATTTTATACGTCTAGTCCAGTGGTTCTTAACCTTGTTGGAGGTATTGAACCCCACCAGTTTCATATGCACATTCACCGAACCCTTCTTTAGTGAAAAATAAAATATTTTAGTTTTTTTTTCAAATTCAAGACAAAGTTATATGTTTTTGGTAACACTTTAGTATGGGGAACATATTCTAAGCAACAAAGACTTAATTTAGTGTTATTTAGTTAGGGTTAGGGTGAGAGAGTTAGGGCCAGGGTTAGAGGGTTAGGGTTATAATAAGCCCATGCCGAATAAGGCATTAATAAGTACTTAATAATGACTAGTTAAGAGCCAATATGTTACTAATTTGCATGTTAATAAGCAACTAATTAATAGTGAATATGTTCCCCATACTAAAGTGTTACCATGTTTTTTTACTGGTGCACAAAATGAACCGTGCAAGAACATCACCTTGTTCAAAGAACAAAACCAAGTGCATAAACTCACAACAAATTACACACCTGCAAATCAGTCTGACTTCTGCTGTTGCCGTATCCGAGAAGTTTGTATTTACACGATGAGTCGGGTGTGTCTTGACCTCCGCCGAACCCCTGAGCCCGACTCACCGAACCCCTAGGGTTCGATCGAACCCAGGTTAAGAACCACTGGTCTAGTCTCTTACGTGAATGAGCTAAATAATATTTTTTTATATTTTACGGTAATGTGTCAATAATTTCACACATAAGTCGCTCCTGAGTATAAGTCGCACCCCCGGCCAAACTATGAAAAAAACTGCGACTTATAATCCGAAAAATACGGTATATTTGTTCCATCTAAAAACTACATCCATCCATCCATTTTCTACTGCTTGTCCCTCTCGGTGTTGCCGGGGTTTGCTGGAGACTATCCCACTTGCATTCGGGCGGAAGGCGGGGTACTCCCTGGACAAGTCGACAAAAAAATGTATAATAAAAAAAAGAAGTTGTTTGTCCAAAAACTGGTATCACGCAACAATATATGTATTTCTTCAATGTATTTTAATAACATTTTTGTTTAGGATTTTCGTAAACAGTTCCATCAACAAAATTAAAAATACGTGACTCTGAAAGTGCACAAGGTGGTGCTGAAAAGACCAAGTACAGTAATATTAAATCCATAGGCAACAGGAGTAAAGCGGCGAACCCCTAGATGGCAGCCTAGAAATAAGAATAATCAAGTGAATGTTGTAGACTACGGTATGGACTACAGCAGTGGTCCCCAACCACCGGGCCGTGGATCGATTGGTACCGTGCCGGACAAGAATAAAAAAAATTAAAAAAAATTAAAAGTTATTTTTTCTTTAATTTATTTATTTATTTAATATTAAATCAACATAAAAAACACAAGATACACTTACAATTAGTGCACCAACCCAAAAAACCTCCCTCCCCCATTTACACTAATTCGCACAAAGGGGTTGTTTCTTTCTGTTATTAATATTCTGGTTCCTACATTATATATCAATATATATCAATACAGTCTGCAGGGATACAGTCCATAAGCACACATGATTGTATTTTTTTTTAACAAAAAAAATAAATAAAATAAACCCCCCCCCCCCCGGTCCGTGGGACATATTTTCAAGCGTTGACCGGTCCGCAGTTAAAAAAAGGTTGGGGACCACTGGACTACAGCATTTATTCATTTTTAAAAATAACTGAACACCAAAACATGAGATTTTTGAACTGTCTGCACAAACAAGGCTTTCCATATTGTGACCATGTTGAGAATATTGTTAGGAAGAACAAATGTGGTCATAGTAGTTTGTTGTAAAATAAAAGTGTGTTTAAGCCCCACCTGCTGAATGTAAAAAAGTAATAAAGGGATCCAGAAGTTGTTTAGACATAACTCAGATAAGTAGGTCATGCCATCTTGCTATTGGCTGGTGGGCTGAGAACATCATAAGACTCCAGTGCTTGTCTTCTGAATGTTTGTCCTTCTTCACCGTCAACTGTCCAATCAGGTGTTTGGAGGGTTTCCTACTTGAGTGAGTCTCAAAAACAGAGACCAAAATTTTACACTCTTGCATAGCAAAATCTGGTAAGCGGAATACAAGAACCTCATTGAAAACGGTCAATGCCCCACATTCCATTGCGCAGGTTTTCTGGTACTTCAGCTTGTAGCTGTTGCACTGCACGCTGACCCTGGCATACAGAGCTGGACAACATGAAGAAATGAGCTATTAAAGCTTCTATCTGCATTTGTGTGGAGATGTGTGGTATTTACCTGTGCCCAAGTGTAGCTCCTTCTGGACTGTTTGGACCTTTAACACTCCAACCTCAAGTCTTTGAGAGATGGGGAGAAACTTAAGTGACAAGAGCACTTCTCCTACAAGATCCTATTATATGAAAGAATTAACACATCAGCATGATGGGTATTTACCCACACAATAAAAACATTGCCTTTCGTTTACATTCAACTTTCAATCATAAAATAACACCAAACCAAAATAAGTTGAAAAAAAAAACTAGATTGCTGCTTGACGTTTACATTTCATAAACATCTTCTGAGCGCTGACCTACTGGTCAGGCAGACAATATTTACAAGGGGTCTTTGTTTTTCAACGTTCCGTGTTGTTTTTTAACAACCATAATCCATAGTTGTACCTCAATTTACGAGCACACTGCGTTCCACGACCGAGTTCATAATTCAAAACACTCATCTCATGTCGGTCCCGCCCATTGAAATGAATTTAAAGGGGAACATTATCACCAGACCTATGTAAGCGTCAATATATACCTTGATGTTGCAGAAAAAAGACCATATATTTTTTTAACCGATTTCCGAACTCTAAATGGGTGAATTTTGGCGAATTAAACGCCTTTCTATCATTCGCTCTCGGAGTGATGACGTCACAACGTGACGTCACATCGGGAAGCAATCCGCCATTTTTTCACTTTCGTCGGTGTGTTGTCGGAGGGTGTAACAACACGAACAGGGACGGATTCAAGTAGCACCAGTGGCCCAAAGACGCGAAAGTGGCAAGAAATTGGACGAAATTTGTTAAAAATACGAGGCTGTGGGGAAAGCCGACGAAATGGTCAGTCGTTTGTTCCGCACACTTTACCGACGAAAGCTATGCTACGACAGAGATGGCAAGAATGTGTGGATATGCTGCGACACTCAAAGCAGATGCTGACATCAACTCCAAAACTGGACAGATCAGCTTTCAGGAAAAGAGAGCGGATGAGGGTATGTCTACAGAATATATTAATTGATGAAAACTTTATTCATTACTCGCGGTTTAACGTAAATTATTATACATAAACTGTGTTTACCAATAATTTAGCTTAAAAACATTAATTTTTTTCAATCATTCGAGTACATTCGGGTAGTCTTGTGTAATGCAGCATTTTGTGTCTATTTAGGTATGGTTAACCTGAGTGCTGAAATCGTGGAAAAATATATGTTCTTAGCGCGCCTGAAATGGGCTGTCTGCACTCTCAAAGTGCATGTTGTTGCCAAATGTATTTCATATGCTGTAAACCTAGTTCATAGTTGTTAGTTTCCTTTAATTGCCTGTCTTGAGGATATCAAGGCCTGGATGGCCCTAAACTTCTTAAATTTCAATGACAAGAAGACAGAAGTAATAGTGTTTGGACCTAGTGGTACCTGTGAGCTCCCCCCTGTTGACTTTGGCCCTTTGGCTTTGCACGTTAAGCCCATGGTCACTAACCTGGACTTTCGTATTGACTGTGATTTTAAATTGGACCGTCAGATTGGCACAGTGGTGAAAGCCAGCTTTTTTTTATCTACGTCAGCTGGCCAAGGTTAAAAACCTTCTTTCTAGGCAACAGTTAGAGACAGTAATCCATGCCTTTATCACATCTCGGCTGGATTACTGTAACTCTTTGTATTTTGGAATAAATCAATCCTCCCTCTCACGTCTGCAGCTGGTCCAAAATGCAGCTGCCCGACTTTTAACTAACACAAGAAAAAGAGAGCACATTACTCCTGTTTTAGCCTCCCTCCACTGGCTGCCTGTGTCTTTTAGAGTCCATTTTAAAATGATCTTACTTGTTTTTAAATCCTTACGTGGTCTTGCCCCACCGTACCTCTCTGAGCTGCTCCACCTCTATGCCCCCACCCGGTCCCTCAGGTCAGCTGATCAGCTGATCCTGGAGGCACCCAAAACAAAGCGCAAGCTCAGAGGGGACAGAGCTTTCTCTGTTGCGGGTCCCAAACTCTGGAACGATCTCCCTCTCCATGTGAGACAGGCCCCTTCTTTGGCTATTTTTAAGACCCTTCTTAAAACCCATTTTTATTCACTGGCTTTTAACCCAGCATGAGACTTTAAACTGTTTTTAGCTTTTAACTTTTTGAACTGTTTTTAACTTTTAAACTGTTTTTATCTAACAAACTGTTCTTAG
Source organism: Nerophis lumbriciformis (assembly GCF_033978685.3). Classification (NCBI taxonomy): domain Eukaryota; kingdom Metazoa; phylum Chordata; class Actinopteri; order Syngnathiformes; family Syngnathidae; genus Nerophis; species Nerophis lumbriciformis. The sequence continues at coordinate 30,618,963 of NC_084557.2, read as the reverse complement.
GGTAATTTATATTTGCTTTTTAAATGTGTATTTTTATTTCTGTTTTAAATGTTATTTTTTAGTCTGTCCTTTGCCTCCATTTCTTTGTGGTGTACAGCCCTTTGTTTTTCAACTGTGCTTGTCTTAAAAGGGCTTTATAAATAAAGTTGGTATGGTATGGTATGGTAATGCCAAACAAACACATACCAATCGTTGGTTAGAAGGGGATCGCCGAATTCGTCCTCGCTTTCTCCCGTGTCGCTGGCTGCCGTGTCGTTTTCGTCAGTTTCGCTTGCATACGGTTCAAACCGATATGGCTCAATAGCTTCAGTTTCTTCTTCAATTTCGTTTTCGCTACCTGCCTCCACACTACAACCATCCGTTTCAATACATGCGTAATCTGTTGAATCGCTTAAACCGCTGAAATCCAAGTCTGAATCCGCTATACCTTGCTGTTCTAGCCGCCGTGTTTGTTTGTAGTGGCATCACTGTGTGACGTCACAGGAAAATGGACGGGTGTATATAACGATGGTTAAAATCAGGCACTTTGGAGCTTTTTTTAGGGATATTGCGTGATGGGTAAAATTTTCAAAAAAACTTCGAAAAATAAAATAAGCCACTGGGAACTGATTTTTAATGGTTTTAACCCTTCTGAAATTGTGATAATGTTCCCCTTTAATCCGTGTTTGGTCTCCCAAAACAGCACAACTGCTTTTTAGTAAGAAAAGCACAATTTTAAGTAAGTATTGTTAAAAAAAATTAAATTGTATGTACTACAAACAATTACAGAAGTTCTATGAATTACTGTAATAATATTGTTTCGCATTTATCTTGTGAAGCAGACTTTTGTACTGGGAGTGTCTGCTTCTCGGTCACTTAACATTAGGAAAAACAAATATGAAATCACTGTTTATGTTACACATGGACATATTTGAGTGACGGACCGAAGAGGTCAGTGTTGACAACAAGCGATATATACTGTCAATCAATCAATCAATCAATCAATCAATGTTTACTTATATAGCCCTAAATCACGAGTGTCTCAAAGACATACTTGCCAACCTTGAGACCTCCAAATTCGGGAGATTGGAGGGGTTTGAGGTGGGCGGGGTCGGGGTATTGTATGTATTTTATTATATATATATATATATATATATATATATATATATATATATATAAATAAAATAAATTAATAAATTAATAAATTGGGGACGGCGTGGCGAAGTTGGTAGAGTGGCCGTGCCAGCAATCGGAGTGTTGCTGGTTACTGGGGTTCAATCCCCACCTTCTACCATCCTAGTCACGTCCGTTGTGTCCTTGGGCAAGACACTTCACCCCTTGCTCCTGATGGCTGCTGGTTAGCGCCTTGCATGGCAGCTCCCGCCATCAGTGTGTGAATGTGTGTGTGAATGGGTGAATGTGGAAATACTGTCAAAGTGCTTTGAGTACCTTGAAGGTAGAAAAGCGCTATACAAGTATAACCCATTTATCATTTATTTATCATTTATCATTTAAATACTTGAATTTCAGTGTTCATTTATTTACACATATACACACATAACACTCCTCTCTACTCATTGTTGTATTTGAAAGTGCAATGCTTTGCAGCCAGTAGCACAGTCTTTGAAGGAGCATAGGTATGTGCAGCGTAATATTCTGGGTTGGAGTCAATAACCAGGCGAGGTGATGAAGGTACGTCTCTTTACGTCATACTTCAGAACCGACTCCCACACTTGCCGTCAGGGTGCGCAATACAACGTAAACCGTTGGCCAACCAAAAAGTAACCACCGAACTATAGTGTTCTGTGGTTACTTTTTGGTTGGCCAAGCGGACGTGACGATAGGCTGTCCTCACTCAGGTCCGCACGGACCTGGAGGGGGCGTGCCTTAAGTCCGGCTGGAAATCGGGAGAAATTCGGGAGAATGGCTGTCCCGGGAGTCTCCCGGAAAATTCGGGAGGGTTGGCAAGTATGCTCATAGGGCTGCACAAGCCACAACGACTGTATGCCTGTGCACCAAAGGTAATGCTTGACCGTCCAGTTTGTTGAGTCAGGACGAGACAGAACAAACAGACACACGTCAAACACAGCAACTTCTCAATATTTTTATGGATAAATGTTTGTCATTTCTGGCTGCGTGCGCAGACGCTGGTTGCAGCACCTTTAATGTGGACTAAAAATGCTGCAGCGAGGCTGATTCGCCAGGTAAGCTGCTCACTGGTAAGACATGTTTTTAATAGATTGTTTGTCTGATTTGGTCATCCGCATCTTCACCTTCGCACTAACAAGCTAACCGGTCGGCAGGATTGTGTCGATCTCTGAGCGGCGATCAAATGCACATGTCATCTGTCTAAAAAACTTATGCTAGTGTCTTGTGTGGACGAAGCAGGAAACAACATTTTTAATATTATATATGCTATAGTTTATTGCAGCAATTAGATTTACAAGGTGGAACTAATTATAGGTTCATAACACACAACACAAGATATTTCAAGCCTTCTTTTGATATAATTTTGATGATTATAGTTTACAGCTTATGAAAACCTTGAATTGAAAATCTCAGAAAACTTGGGGTTTTCAAAAACAGCAAGCCACGATCATCAAAAATTTAAGAAATAAAGGCTTGACATATCTCACTCGGCCTGTAATGAGTTTGTATCACATTTTAGTTTCACATTTGAAGTTGAATTGATGATACGTATGAACTTCAGCACGACATTCTAATTTTGAGTTTCCATCCATCCATCCATTTTCTACCGCTTAATCGCTTCGGGGTCGCGGACAAGTCGCCACCTCATCACAGGGAATTTTTTGAGTTTCACCTGTAACTCTCTCAAACGGCACAACTCTGTGACAAATACTACTTCAACCGGTGGGTGGAATGGGTTCATAGCCCTCTCTTCTAGGGGCAGCACATGAATAAAAAGCAAAGTGAAACGTGAAATGAAAATAGACATCGTAAAACGTTCAGTGGACAAAATCAACATTGGCTGCATGCCCGGTTCAAGCCACTCAAACACCGCAAGCATCATCAAGAATAGAGATGGCATCTTTGAACACATTAGGGATCGATCTTCTACTATGAAATGAGCAGTGTTGAGAACTAAGGAGGATATTGCTTTCATTATTGAGACTTCCTCCTTCCAATAAGACTACCCGTGTCTCCTTTGCGATGTTCCTTCTCATGTGTAAGAAAACCACACGGATACAAGTAAGGAGTTGTTCTCGTTCCTGGTATCAACTTTGTTAATGCTGGCCCTAAAATTAGGGTTTATGTAAAAATGTATATAATTTCGTTTTTACCTTCTTGGGAGTGTGAAGCTTTCCCTTTAGCTCCAAAGGGTAGGAAATGTTGAATTGTCCTAAAGAAGTCCTCACATCTCCCAATGTTGTGTGTCTTGAGTATTTATCATAGTCTCTTACCTGTGACACAGACAAACAAATGGGGGTCATGTTTATGTCACACTGGCGAGAGGATCAAATTCTCAGGGCATTCTGTCAGTCAGTGGACTGTTCAGTTTGCCGCAGAAGACGTTTCACCTCTCATTCATCAGTTCCTAGTAGGGATGTAACGGGTGATCGAAACATCGATAGACCGATTTATACTCCTAAATTTCAAGTGTATCAACCTGTACGCGGCAAGTTTGCCTTCCAAGACATAGGTATCGATCCAAGGTCATTTTAAAAGGCTATCAATCGATTTTATCAATACTGGAAAAACAATAGACTTAATAATAGAGATGTCCGATAATATCGGACTGCGATATTATCGGCCGGTAAATGCTTTAAAATGTAATATCGGAAATTATCGGTATCGTATTCAAAAAGTAAAATTCATGATTTTTTAAAACGCTGCTGTACGGAGTGGTACACGGACATAGGGAGAAGTACAGAGCGCAATTAAACCTTAAAGGCACTGCCTTTGTGTGCCGGACCAATCACATAATATCTATGGCTTTTCACACACACAAGTGGATGCAAGGCATACAGGTCACACTGAGGGTGGCCGTATAAACAACTTTAACACTGTTACAAATATGTGCCACACTGTGAACCCACACCAAACAAGAATGACAAACACATTTCGGGAGAACATCCGCGCCGTAACACAACATAAACACAACAGAACAAATGCCCAGAACCTCTTGCAGTAATAACTCTACGCTGTCCTTCATTGGCGATGCCAGAGGCGGAGAACAGATACTGTATGGCCCGATCGGGGAACTTTATTTAGCAAATAAATGTAAATATGTTGGTTACTGTACTTTTATTGAAAATTGCTTGAATGTGTAAAATGTGAGCAGAAAGGGTTTCCTCCTCTTGATTCAACCTAAACTGTTGGGTGCACTTAATTTAAATAGGATGTGAATGCATTGGCCATTAATTGTTGTTTGCTTGCTTGTTTGTATCCATAATTCATTATACATAATTCATATAGAAAACTTAACCTGCAGTGTCCAGGTATCCACTATTTATTTCACAGTCAGGCTGTTGGATGTTCTTTGTTAAAAAGTTACTGAATCGATTTGAACTCACTGAATCGTTTTGGATCGTATTGCTGTAAAAATGTTTTATAAAAATGAATCACTGATTTGTATTGGCACCCACAAATATTGAATCGAATCGTTGTTTAAACAAATCGTTACACCCCTAGTTCATAGACAGTTGCGGTCCAGTTTAAGTCGATGAGCATGGATTGTCAAAGCCTGCTTGGATGAGAGGCAAAACGTCTTCTAAGACAAACTGAACAGTCCAGTTGCGATCGATTGAATGCCCTGAGAATATAACGACCTGGATTTATGAGAACATCCATAGACATTAGAGCAGTGGTTCTTAACCTTGTTGGAGGTACCGAACCCCACCAGTTTCATATGCGCATTCACCGAACCCTTCTTTAGTCCATCCATCCATTTTCTACCGCTTGTCCCGTTCAGGGTCGCGAGGGTGCTGGAGCCTATCTCAGCTGCATTCGTGCGGAAGGCGGGGTACACCCTGGACAAGTCGCCACCTCATCGCAGGGCCAACACAGATAGACAGACAACATTCACACTCACATTCACACACTAGGGCCAATTTAGTGTTGCCAATCAACTTATCCCCAGGTGCATATCTTTGGAGGTGGGAGGAAGCCGGAGTACCCGGAGGGAACCCACGCAGTCACTGGGATATCATGCAAACTCCACACAGAAAGATCCCGAGGCCGGGATTGAAGATCAGGACTACTCAGGACCTTCGTATTGTGAGGCACATGCACTAACCCCTGTTCCACCGTGCCTTCTTTAGTGAAAAATAAAATGTTGAGTTTTTTTTCAAATTCAAGACAAATGTATATGTTTTTTAACCGGTGCACAAAATGAACCGTGCCTGAACATCACCTCGTTCAAAGAACAAAACCAACACAGTGCATAAACTCACAACAAATTACACACCTGCAAATCAGTCTGACTTCGGCTGTTGCCGTATCCATAATACGCCGATAGGGAAAAGTTTTTATCTACACGATGAGTCGGGTGTGTGACCTCCGCCGAAACCCTGAGGCCTACTCACCGAACCCCTGGGGTTCGATCGAACCCAGGTTAAGAACCACTGCATTAGAGTATTCACGTGAATATGCTTAGTATTATGAATATAAAAAGTTGAGATGGACTTTTTCGAGTGTTATTGTCTTGATCTGTAATCAAACCTGCCAACTAACAGAGATAGGCACTGTAAAACTCAAACAAGAAACAAGAACGTTAAAATGCTGACAATGTGAAATAGGTTTGGATGTTACAGAACCTCCATCCTCAGGTTAATGTGATCCAGCTCCTTTTCATCTTGCAGAATACAGCTGAACTGGTCTCCAAACAAAGGGTTACAGGTGCCTTTCACAGTGCGAGTCCTCCATTCCTGCAGCACTTTGCACAGAGGAGGAGGTGTCCCTTCAACCTAATAGAATCAGAGCAGTAATCCACAGTCAATTCAGTACAACGTTGTTGTTTAGTAGTTGGACGAGAAACACTTACATTTTGTTAAGCCCATAATCAAGCATTTAATGGCCAAAATTTGAGTCAAACGAGATGAATTACACCTTTTCTGACTGTAAATGTTGTTATGATGTCATATACTCATGTTAAACAATGCCAAAGCATGAAATCATAAGGTTCCTGCCTTTTGGCCTGATCTTGCAAAGAGTTTTGGATGTCTCTGTTCCCAGGGTTTTGCAGTCTGGAGGAGCTTAGGCCATTAAGTAACACAAAAAAGATAGGCTTAAGTATTATTTTCATCTAATTGTGGCATGCGCATCTCCACTTCCAACTGCTCCAAATGCAAAAATCATAAAGAGTACAAACAATGTTTATTCTACTAGCTACATTATTTTATCTGAATAGCCACTTGTGATTTATAGCATGAAATAACAAATATCTTTCAGTCATGTTGTTTATGTTTCAAAAGGATTCATCTATTAAAATGTTAACATTTGTCATTATTACAGTATGTCTAACGCCACCTCTCATTGTGTTTTTTCCTTTTCACAAAACCACTATCAATACATACATGCTGATATAGTTTAGTTTGGTCTACATCTGTAAAAAGGACAAACTCTAGAAATCAGTCTTTTAGAAATGTAATAATCCAAATGCCATTGAAGGTTTAATACGTATACTTCTTCAACAAAAATTTGCACAACACTAAGCAAATGGATTAAATCTTTAGTGTCCATCAATCATATTCATTATCATTCTAGGCTTGCTTTAAAAGAGCCCTTTTTTTCTACATTTCAAACACTTCCTTGTGGTCTACATAACAGTAATGGTGGTGCATTTTGCATAGATTATGTTTTACAGACCAAGTTCAAACCTCTTTCTGACTGTCTCTTCAGGATACAAAATTTTGCATAGATTATGTTTTACAGACCAAGTTCAAACCTCTTTCTGACTGTCTCTTCAGGATACAACATTTTGTGGGCTGTGTTATTTATGTGCCTCCACTTTGACTGCGTCTTCTCCCCGTCAGCCATGTTGTAGTTATTAGCGCTTCCATTTCGAGTTTACTGACAGATATAAGTTGGAAATTGGAAATTGCAACAGCGGAAGATGCATGTGCATGTACGAGACAGTCTGCCCCACAATAAGAGGATAGAGGGGGAAAAAAAGGACCTAATTGACTGCAGCGTCGGACTACAATGGTGGACGTGCGTAAAGCCCTTTGGGTAAATTTCTACTATACATGGAGATATCCGTGACAGGTCAGAAAACATCACAAGTCAGAGAAAATTCCAAACGGCTCATTTGGCGGAATTATGAAAACCGATTATTGAAAAAATATATAGTTTGATTTCAAATGTTCGGTCCTAATGCAGATCCCACACACACAAAAGCTGGTACTAATAGGTAGTAAAAGTTGGCTTTGCACAATAGTTCCCCTTTAATTTTTTCGAGATCATTGGCTGACAATTGGGACTGATATAAGCTCACATTTACAGTGTCAAATTACCCCATCATCGATGCAACGCTCCCTCTTATCAGACCCTTTCCACAGAAGCTTTAGTTGGACAAACAGCTGGAGGCTGCTGATCTGGTTTTGTTGCTGAAGCCCCTCCACCTCCAAGACTGTGACCACAAGCCGGCGGTACTGCTGGTCATAGTACACAGAGTAGTGGAGCCATCCATTGCCCTGGTGGAGGAGATAGTTAGGGAGATAGAGAAAATATGTTACTGTCTGCTTTGTTTATGATAAATCCAAACTGTCTGAACACTTTATTTAGCCTATGAAGGAAATGTAAGGTCAAATGTTAAACAGATTTTCCATATAAGAATAACTAAATTGTTTTAAATAACGCTGGAGATAGATTATTATAATGATACACTGATAAGGTGTATCATTATGTAAGACTATTTATGCTGCAAAAAAACAAATAAACTGACAAAGATGGTGATACAAAACAACAACACACATGCAATACTGTTACATACTTTATTATCTGCTGCTGGCTGGCTGGATCCCAAGGAGGACTCAGATGAGACGTCCACATCAAAATCCTCCACCTGCAAAGTGCGCGCACACACATCAAACGTCTTATATTGGCTTTGGCAGAGTCCTGTGTTTAAACAACTTTTTGTATTAATATCTGTGTACACAGAAAGCATTTACTGTTGGTTACAGCTTCCAGACAAATGCAAAAAAAAAAAAAAAAACGAACAAACTGAAACTAAACTACTTTTAGGTGTGATCAGTACTATGTCTTTCAAACAGGTTGAATTCTCATGTGTGCAAGCCACTCGCATGATGTTTTATTACATCTGAAAAGATTCTATGGAAGCAACATTTCAAGTCACAGTATGCGGTTCCTTGAAGCGGTCTCCGCTGATCAATTGGTTCCTGTGAGTATCAACTCATGTTTTCACTTTGCCATCCAGGATACCTTTTAATTGTCTACTAAAGCAAAATTACAGATGCCTACTGTAAGTAGTCAAAATAAATATGTTTCATTCATACATTGGTATTCTATATGGTAAAAATGGTAAGTCATTGTGATTAGTTTTTTGTTTTTTTTCATCACACAGATGACAAAACTCCTTCTCCACTAAAATAATGAGATGTTTTTCCCTCGTCATGTCAGATTGCCATATCTTGCTTGGTAATAATAAGTGACCTCCCATGGCACATGTCAATCATGCAACAGAGCATTTGATAGACGTATTTTAAACAGTATGCATCTACAAAGTACAAACCCTGTTTTCATATGAGTTGGGAAATTGATTTTTTTTATTGATTTTTTTTATATAAAGAAATACAATCATGTGTGCTTACGGACTGTATCCCTGCAGACTGTATTGATATACATTGATATATAGTGTATATATTGTGTTTTTATGTTGATTTAATAAAAAAAATTTAAAAAATAAAAATTTATTTTTTCTTTTTTCTTGTGCGGCCCGGTACCAATCGGTCCGCGGCCCGGTGGTTGGGGACCACTGATCTACGGTCCGTAATATCATCAAAGGGTTCAGAGAATCTGGAGAAATCACTGCACGTAAGCAGCTAAGCCCGTGACCTTCGATCCCTCAGGCTGTACTGCCATACTTGCCAACCTTGAGACCTCCGATTTCGGGAGGTGGGGGGGTGGGGTGGGCGTGGTCGGGGGTGGGGGTTGGGGGCGTGGGTGGGGCGGGGGCGTGGTTAAGAGGGGAGGAGTATATTTACAGCTAAAATTCACCAAGTCAAGTATTTCATATATATATATATATATATATATATATATATATATATATATATATATATATATATATATATATATATATATATATATATAAGAAATACTTGACTTTCAGTGAATTCTAGCTATATATATATATATATATATATATATATAAAATAAATACTTGAATTTCAGTGTCCATTTATTTACACATATACACACACATAACACTCATCTACTCATTGTTGAGTTAAGGGTTGAATTGTCCATCCTTGTTCTATTCTTTGTCACTATTTTTCTAACCATGCTGAACACCCTCTCTGATGATGCATTGATGTGTGGCACGCACAAAAGTGCTTTCATCAAATGCATTAGAGTCTGGAATCTTCCATCTCTCCCTAGCATGGCCCAAAACCGGTCAATCTTTGCTTCCTGAGGAAGATCTTCAGTGCCAAGCACTTGGTAGTCCACTACTTCTTCCCGGAGGCTATCCAGGTCCAATCGCAGCTGCGGCTTGGAGCTGTTATGAGAGTAGCGTATGTGTGTGTGTGGCCCTTTAATAGGTGAGCATGAGAGGTGAGTGACGTCAGTGAGTGTGTGGGCGAGAGAAGAGAGGGAGCGGTAGCGTGAGTGCGGGCGGGACTAGTTTGTTTTGTGTTGGATTGGCTGTGTGCAAGCAATCAATAAAGCAAGATTTGCAACTAATCGCCGGACTCAGGCCGGAAAGGTGCAACAAAGCGTATTTCTTCATCTTACTCGTCGTCGGCGTCTCCTTGTTGTGTGCGCATTTGTGCACTGCACTCTCTAAAAGCTGTATATGTTATTGATGTTATAGATGGCAGTATTGTCCTGTTTAAGAGTGTCCCAACATTGCTGTTTATGGCAGACGAACCGCTTTACGGTAGACAAAAACATGACTGCTGTTGTTGTGTGTTGTTGCCACGCTGGGAGGACGTTAATGAAACTGCCTAACAATAAACCCACATAAGAAACCAAGGACTCGCCCACGATCATTCTACAGTTATAATGTGTTTGGGCAGGCACGCTGTTTATATTGTGGGAAAGCGGACTCAGGTCCGCATGGAGCTGGAGGGGGCGTGGCCTCCAGCTCCGCCTGAATTTCGGGAGATTTTCGGGAGAAAAATTGTCCCGGGAGGTTTTCGGGAGAGGCGCTGAATTTCGGGAGTCTCACGGAAAATCCGGGAGGGTTGGCAAATATGTGTACTGCATCAACAAGCGACATCAGTGTGTAAAGGATATCACCACATGGGCTCTGGAACACTTCAGAAACCCACTGTCAGTAACTACAGTTGGTCGCTGCATCTGTAAGTGCAAGTTAAAACTCTCCTATGCAAGGCAAAAATCGTTTATCAACAACACCCAGAAACACCGTCGGCTTCGCTGGGCCTGAGCTCATCTAAGATGGACTGATACAAAGTGGAAAAGTGTTCTGTGGCCTGACGAGTCCACATTTCAAATTGTTTTTGGAGAACGGTGGACGTCGTGTCCTCCGGACCAAAGAGGAAAAGAACCATCCGGATTGTTATAGGCGCAAAGTTGAAAAGCCAGCATCTGTGATGGTATGGGGTTGTATTAGTGCCCAAGACATGGGTAACTTACACATCTGTGAAGGCGCCATTAATGCTGAAAGGTACATACAGGTTTTGGAGCAACATATGTTGCCATCCAAGCAACGTTACCATGGACGCCCCTGCTTATTTCAGCAAGACAATGCCAAGCCATGTGTTACATCAACGTGGCTTCATAGTAAGAGTGCGGGTACTAGACTGGCCTGCCTGTAGTCCAGACCTGCTTCCTAATGAAAATGTGTGGCGCATTATGAAGCCTAAAATACCACAACGGAGACCCCCGGACTGTTGAACAACTTAAGCTGTACATCAAGCAAGAATGGGAAAGAATTCCACCTGAGAAGCTTAAAAAATGTGTTTCCTCAGTTCCCAAACGTTTACTGAGTGTTGTTAAAAGGAAAGGCCATGTAACACAGTGGTGAACATGCCCTTTCCCAACTACTTTGGCATGTGTTGCAGCCATGAAATTCTAAGTTAATTATTATTTGCAAAAAAAAAAAATAAAGTTTATGAGTTTGAACATCAAATATCTTGTCTTTGTAGTGCATTCAATTGAATATGGGTTGAAAAGGATTTGCAAATCATTGTATTCCGTTTATATTTACATCTAGCATAATTTTCCAACTCATATGGAAACAGGGTTTGTAAAACAAGTAGTAATACAATGTTCATACAACGTAGCCAAGGGTGCTAAGGCTGTGGTAGTGAGGACTGGACCAACATATAGTTGGCCATGTTTGGCCTGGTCCCATCAGCCCTGACACTTAATGACCCTAATGAAGTGTGTGTGCACTGTTTATGTCTACAATATGATTAAAATAGGCAAGAGCAAACATGGCAGATGTGGGTGGTGGGATCCCACAAAGTAGTCGGTCTACTTGAGTAGATAAAACATTCCTATCCACGCTTCACAAACCCCGAGATTGAAATGAAGCACACCACAGTGTGCCCTCTATCGAAAATACCCAAAGGCATCACCAGTGTACACCATCAGGCAACCCACCGTCGACACGAGTGAGGGCCAGAAGGTACTGCACAACTAAGGCAGAACATGGATACAACCCCCATCGCCACCAAGCCCTAAACAAGGGATGTTGAAAGTGCGGCCAATTGTGGTCCGCAGCTCGTTTTTTTCATTGGCCTGGGAAACATTCTACAGACAGAATAAAGACGTCCTGCATTAAACATTACATTAAAAAAACTAAGCAAAAAAAGCATCTGATCAAAACCCCCCTCCAAAAAGGGACCTGACAACCAAAATGGACGACCTGTGCATCTTACTTCTTAACTTCCGTGCGTTCTATCATGTTGTGTACAAATTTCATGTATTTGAACGTGCTACAGCCTTAAAAAAGCCCGCTCAGTGGCCTCGTGGGTAGAGTGTTCGCCCTGAGATCGGTAGGTCGTGAGTTCAAAACCCCGGCTGAGCCATACCAAAGACTATACAAACGGGACCCATTACCTCCCTGCTTGGCACTCAGCATCAAGGGTTGGAATTGGGGGTTAAATCACCAAAATGATTCCCGAGCGCGACCACCGCTGCTGCTCACTGCTCCCCTCACCTCCCAGGGGGTGGAACAAGGGGATGGGTCAAATGCAGAGGGTAATTTCACCACACCTCGTGTGTGTGTGGCTATAAGTGGTACTTCAACTTTTTAAAAAGGTTTTAATTGGCATAATCATAATATTAGTAAAGATGAATAATAATTAGGGATGTCCGATAATGGCGTTTTGCCGATATCCGATATTCCGACATTGTCCAACTCTTAATTACCGATACTGATATCAACTGATACCAATATTAACCGATACCGATATATACAGTCGTGGAATTAACACATTATTATGCCTAATTTGGACAACCAGGTATGGTGAAGATAAGGTCCTTTTTAAAAAAAATTATAAAATAAAATAAGATAAATAAATTAAAAACATTTTCCTGAATAAAAAAGAAAGTAAAACAATATAAAAACAGTTACATAGAAACTAGTAATTAATGAAAATGAGTAAAATTAACTGTTAAAGGTTAGTACTATTAGTGGACCAGCAGCACGCACAATCATGTGTGCTTACGGACTGTATCCTTGCAGACTGTATTGATATATATTGATATATAATGTAGGAACCAGAATATTAATAACAGAAAGAAACAACCCTTTTGTGTGAATGAGTGTAAATGGGGGAAGGAGGTTTTTTTGGGTTGGTGCACTAATTGTAAGTGTATCTTGTGTTTTTTATGTTGATTTAATTAAAAAAAATTAAAAATAAAATTAAAAAAACCCATACCGAAATAAAAAAACACGATACCGATAATTTTCGATATTACATTTTAAAGCATTTACCGGCATCTCTAATAATAATAATAATACGAAATTAAATATTTCAAGGGGGCTGGATTAGATTTTTTACTAATTTGCTTTGTTACCTACAGTGTAACACAAAGGGAAATTGTAGATATTAGATGTTCAGATAGTTAAGCATACCTGTATATTAATTGACCTACTGTGCATTTTATTGGTTTTAGTATGTTGAATGTACAAAATGTGTCAATGTGGCCCCCACATTGTCGGATTTTTTCTGGTATGCAGCCTTTGTTGGAAAAAGTTTGGACACCTGCCCTTGACCTATCTCCATCGATATGCCGGGCAACCCCAGACCTCATTTATTTTCAACATCACAGACGTGGATTCACTGTTTTCCTGCCATGGCTTCTCACCTTAATAGTTGGGATTCCTTTGTATTGTCTTGATGCTTGAGATCCGTCATCTGCGTAAAGCAACTCACCATTCGCTACATAAAAAAGCAAATACAATTATTTTTTTTCCAGTCGTCAAACGTTGGACTGAATATATCTGGTATTAAGTGTTTTGACCTAATTGTTGGTGACCTGCTTCATGCAGAGTGCGTGTGGTGCGTTGACTTCGAAAGCATCTGAAGGCCTGCCAGACCAAAATTCCCAGTGCCACCAGGAGAAGAGAGACAGACAAACCAAGGATGCTGTATTTAACTGCAGCTGAGAAAGGAAAATTCAGGGCTGCAGCTGATGACAGCAGCCTAGTAGCGGTAAAGTGTTCCATTGGAAGGACCATCATGTTGTACCTCCATGTGAGCTGCAGATGAATAAAACACGAACAATGTGAGGACACAAGAGCAGAGAATACCTTTTAGTGCAGGGGTGCACACACTTTTTCAGCAAGCGAGCTACTTATCTGTACACACACACACACACACACACACATATATATATAAACATATACATACATACGTTGACAGCCCTAATATACATATATATATATATATGTATGTGTGGGAAAAAAATCACAAGACTACTTCATCTCATAGATATATATATATATATATATATATATATATATATATATATATATATATATATATATATATATATATATATATGTATGTGTGGGGAAAAAAATCACAAGACTATTTCATCTCTACAGGCATGTTTCATGAGGGGGGGTACCCTCAATCATCAGGAGATTTTAATGGGAGCATTCGCATACCATGGTTTATATAGGGCACAGAGTGGGTGGGTACAGGCTGGCCTAGGGGCGTGGTGATTGGCTCATGTGTTACCTAGGAGGTGTTTCCGTCTATGGCGGCATGCTGTGACAATTTCGCTGCGCTTGTTGAGGGATGACAGGTCTGGACGGTAAATAATAAACAGTTTCTCTTTCAAGCATAGGTTGCATCTTTTATTACCACTATTGTAAGGTGTGCTGGATGCAAGAATTTGCCATGTTATTGAATATTCAACATTATTGTCTTTGAGGTCCCAAATGTGTTTGCTGAGTTCTGTGGTATTTCGCAAGTTTTTGTTCCTGAAAGAAGCCTTGTGATTGTTCCATCTGGTTTTGAATTCTCCCTCGGTTAATCCTACATATGTGTCGGATGTGTTAATGTCCTTGCGTATTACCTTAGATTGGTAGACAACTGATGTTTGTAAGCACCCCCCGTTGAGGGGGCAATCAGGTTTCTTTCGACAGTTACAGTCTTTGTTGGTTTTGGAGTCGCTCTGTCTGGGGGCCGACGGCTCATTTGCAATTGTTTTGTTGTGGTTTGAGATTATTTGTCGTATATTGTTCATGCAGCTGTAGCTCAATTTAATGTTGTTCTTGTTGAATACTTTTCTTAGGGTGTTGTCTTTGGGAAAGTGTTTGTCAATCAGATTGAGGAATTTGTGTCCAATGTTAGTTGAGACGTTTTTGCTGTATGGGGGGTTGTACCAGATGATGTCGTTTCGTTTTCTGTTCTTTTTTGGCTGGTTTTCTGGCGTGGGTTCATAGGTGAGGGTGAAATTGTATCCGCTTTCATCAAGGGCTTTTTGGTACGGGGGGGTTGCTTGGTCAAATTCAGCTTTGCTAGATGACAGCATCGATAGCCTTTTGTTGATTCCGGTAGGTATTCTTTTCGTGGTGTTGGGTGGGTGGTTGCTGTCATGGTGCACGTATTGGAGTGTTGTGTTGGGTTTCGTGAATGGTTGGTAGCTGTTATTTCTCAGGTTGAAAGTGACGTCAAGGAAGTTGACGGCTTGCTTGTTGGCTTCAATCGTGATCCGTAGGCCGTTCTCTTTGAAAATTTGGCATATGCGCTTCTTGGTATTCTCGCTGCTCCTTGGCGAGGCGCGACACACTGCCAGTCCGTCATCACGGTAAATACCGAGGTTCAGATTGAGGCTAGCGAGCTGGGAGAGGAGGAAACTCCCAACGAGTTCACACGTTTCTGCTCCGTCAAAACTTCCCATAGTGACGTCAAATGTTGCATTGTTGTTTTTTTGCCATGATGTGCTGTTGTGGATGAGAATGGAGTTTTTTGCGTGGATGATGATGTTTCTTTCGTTGCCTGTGATTGAGTCGTAGTCTGAGGCGAAGTCTAGTGCTTGAGTCAGTAGGTCTTGCGTGATGGAAGGGTAAAATCTAAGGTAATACGCAAGGACATTAACACATCCGACACATATGTAGGATTAACCGAGGGAGAATTCAAAACCAGATGGAACAATCACAAGGCTTCTTTCAGGAACAAAAACTTGCGAAATACCACAGAACTCAGCAAACACATTTGGGACCTCAAAGACAATAATGTTGAATATTCAATAACATGGCAAATTCTTGCATCCAGCACACCTTACAATAGTGGTAATAAAAGATGCAACCTATGCTTGAAAGAGAAACTGTTTATTATTTACCGTCCAGACCTGTCATCCCTCAACAAGCGCAGCGAAATTGTCACAGCATGCCGCCATAGACGGAAACACCTCCTAGGTAACACATGAGCCAATCACCACGCCCCTAGGCCAGCCTGTACCCACCCACTCTGTGCCCTATATAAACCATGGTATGCGAATGCTCCCATTAAAATCTCCTGATGATTGAGGGTACCCCCCCCTCATGAAACAGGCCTGTAGAGATGAAATAGTCTTGTGATTTTTTTTTTTCCCACACATACATATATTGCGCTCTACTACGGTATCGAGCACTATTTTTTGGATAACCTTATTAAGACATATATATATATATATATATATATATATATATATATATATATATATATATATATATATATAAATATATATACATATATATACATCAGTGACGTGCGGTGAGGTTGATGGCTGGTGAGGCACTGACTTCATCACAGTCAGATTTACAAACATATGAACCCTAAAGAGTATCTTATTCACCATTTGATTGGCAGCAGTTAACGGGTTATGTTTAAAAGCTCATACCAGCATTCTTCCCTGCTTGGCACTCAGCATCAAGGGTTGGAATTGGGGGTTAAATCACCAAAAATGATTCCCGGGCGCGGCGCCGCTGCTGCCCACTGCTCCCCTCACCTCCCAGGGGGTGATCAAGGGGATGGGTCAAATGCAGAGGACAAATTTCACCACACCTAGTGTGTGTGTGACAATCATTGGTACTTTAACTTAACTTTAACTTTACACATACAAACTGTAGCACACAAAAAAGCACATTTAATTAGAAAAACTTTATTATGGTCTTACCTTTACTTATAAGTGCGGGAGGAGTTGTGAATGAATGAAATATGAAATCCGAGCTGCAGTCTGCAGGTGTACCTAATGTTGTGTCCCTGCAGTCGTTCACGGCTCCTCCGGCGCGAGCATTGTTGTTTTTGCACTTTTTGGCTTCTTGTTAAGTGACTTTTTTTGGGTGGATTCGGTCTTGCACGTGGGGGGTTTGGGTGTGGGCTTTGGTTGGTGTGGCGCTCCCGTCTGGGGGTGCATTCTGCGGCGGGGGTGCATTAACTGGCACCAGGAGGCGGGATTACTGTGAGCCTCACACAGTGCGTCTTCGCAGCAGTTGTATGATTGCTCAGCACAAGAAATACGTTACACACATACAGTTGTTGACAAAATACACTGTACATTATATACCTCAGCTAACTAAACTATGGAAATGTATAATATAATTCATATAGCAATACGGTCTCACTGCACAGCAGGCCAGCAGTTAGCCGAGTCCGCAATCCATGTTGAGGCACAATTGAGTGACGTGCCTCAACTGGCTGCTGTTCACCACACCGTCTCTTTTCAGTATTTGAACGGCAAATGTGAAAATTCAGCGATTTTGAATAGAAATAATCTAAAACTGGTGAAGTTAAATGGAAAATAACTTTATAGTATAATCACTGAATACATATAACAATTTAATAATTTTTTTTTCTTTTTACATTTTTTTTCTTTTCATGATGGCAGGTGAGGTTTTTGTGGTTTATCCGTTATACAGTGCTCAATACCGGGGTAGAGCGGACTATGTGTTAGGTCAGGAAAAAACACAGAGGCTATTTTATCCCGACAAGCCTGTTTCGTAGGTGTCTCTGCTCTTCAGGGGATTTTATATAAAAGGCCAAAAGTTTGGAAACATCTTCTCATTTCAATGCGTTTTCTATATTTTCATGACTATTTACATTGTAGATTGTCACTGAAGGCATCAAAACTATGACACCTGTGAAGTGAAAACCCTTTCAGGTGACTACCTCTTGAAGCTCATCGAGAGAATGCCAAGAGTATGCAAAACAGTAATCAGAGCAAAGGGTGGTCCCCTAAAATACCACAACGGAGACCCCTGGATTGTTGAACAACTTAAGCTGTACATCAAGCAAGAATGGGAAAGAATTCCACCTGAGAAGCTTAAAAAATGGGTCTCCTCAGTTCCCAAACGTTTACTGAGTGTTGTTAAAAGGAAAGGCCATGTAACACAGTGATGAACTTGCCCTTTCCCAACTACTTTGGCACGTGCTGCAGCCATGAAATTCTAAGTTAATTATTATTTGCAAAAAAAAAAATAAAGTTTATGAGTTTGAACATCAAATATCTTGTCAATTTCCCAACTCTTATGGAAACGGGGTTTGTATATATATATATGTATATATATATATATATATATATATATATATATATATATATATATATATATATATATATATATATATATATATAAAATTGTCTTTCTTAAAGATATTAATATATATTGTTGTTGTTCTGATGACTTGCATTGACTGGAACCAGACAGGAATTACAGTATGTTCTGATAAGTTCCACAACTTCGAATTTACATTGTAGAGGAAAAAATATTCTCTTCTCTTTCCAATTGCGCATGAAAGTGGTGGGTTTTGAGCTTTTTATTTTTCCAGCTCTCATAATCATTTTGCATTCTCTCTGCAAGAAATATATTGGAAGCCGACTGTGTAGCTCACAAGCTTTTGTGTGCTAGTTTTTTTAAGACCCTTATATCTTAACGCAGGCAGGATGGAGCAGCACTTTTATTGTGAAGACAGGAACTGTGCGGTTGGTCTTTACACTTTTGATAGCAAATGTTTGGGAGAGAGAGTGCTGTGCTGAAATAAAAAGTGTTTCTCGCGTTCCCGCCGGCCGTTTTTTTCTTCTAACTGAGCTCATCTCACAAGACCCACGGTGTCCATGTATGTCAATTAAAGGACGAATGTGATGTCATCGTGAAGACTGATGATATACGTAATTTTTAGGTCTATTTTTAAATGCCTGCCGATCGACCGACAGCCCGTCCAAGATTAATCTGTAGCTTGCTATCGACGTAATGGGCACATTGGTTTTGGTGCAAATAAACCATACCTTATTCTAAGAAGAGAACATAACCCCGCTTTGAAGAATTTATCACTGCAATTTGTCAGCAGTACGCCAAGTATGTACCCTCACTACAGTGGTGCCTCGACTTACGAGCAGAGGTGGGTAGAGTAGCCAGAAATTGTACTCAAGTAAGAGTACTGTTACTTTAGAGATTTATTACTAAAGTAAAAGTAAGGAGTAGTCACCCAAATATTTACTTGAGTAAAAGTAAAAAGTATGTTGTGAAAAAATTACTCAAGTACTGAATAAATGATGAGTAACCTGTTCGTTTAATGATGACGGCAACAAATAATGCACAAAAACATAAAAAAAACCAATGAGCAAATTCAGAGCCAGGAATATCTCTTAAGCAACTAAAACAATAATATATATTAAATAATAATACATTAACATAAAAAAATTAAGGCAAATTGAGCCACAATAATTTAACAGCACCATAGGCTCAGTAGGCAGAGATTACAAAGGAAAATAACAAGTTAGCCTTTACGCAAACCATAAAATGATAGGTGTGGGCTGCACCTGGGAACACACCAGTGACAAGCGGCCTCACCTGCCATCATGGAAAGAAAAAAAATGTAAAAAGAAAAAAAATGTATTAAATTGTTATATGTATTCAGTGATTATACTATAAAGTTATTTTCCATTTAACTTTACCAGTTTTAGATTATTTTTATTCAAAATCGCTGAATTTTCACATTTGCCGTTCAAATACTGAGAAGAGACCGTGCGGTGATCAGCAGCCAGTTGAGGCACGTCACTCAGTTGTGCCTCAACATGGATTGCTAACTGCTGGCCTGCTGTGCAGTGAGACCGTATTGCTAAATGAACTATATTATACATTTCCATAGTTTAGTTACAGTAGCTGAGGTATATAATGTACAGTGTATTTTGGCAACAACTGTATGTGTGTAACGTATTTCTTGTGCTGAGCAATCATAAAACTGCTGCGAAGACGCACTGTGTGAGGCTCGCAGTAATCCCGCCTCCTGGTGCCAGTTAATGCACCCCCGCCGCAGAATACACCCCCCGACGGGAGCGCCACACCAACCAAAGCCCACACCCAAACCCTCCACGTGTATGAGGCTGCAGTGCGTTAATAAATGTCCCCACACGATGTACATTTGACAGTGATTCATAGCAGGGAAGCTAACATCAGCCTACGGTGACAGCCAAAATATCTACTAACGTTACTTACCGCGATGTGCTTCCTCAAATTTGACGTTGAGTTCATGTAAGCTTAAGCTTGTTAATCATGTGACCGCCTGGCTCTGTTTGATTGGTGAAACGGAGTCAAACGTCACCAGTGACTGTATTTGATTGGTGAAACGCAGGCATGTTATAGATCCTACTTTGAAGCTCTGTCTGACAAACCAAAACAAACAAAGCGTGCATTAACAGATCGATAAAAATCAGTAGCGAGTAGCGAGCTGAATGTAGATAAATGGAGCGGAGTGAAAGTAGCGTTTCTTCTCTATAAACATACTCAAGTAAAAGTAAAAGTATGTTGCATTAAAACTACTCTTAGAAGTACAATTTATCCCAAAAGTTACTCGAGTAGATGTAACGGAGTAAATGTAGCGCGTTACTACCAGTGTTGGGACTAACGCGTTACAAAGTAACGCGTTACTGTAACGCCGTTAGTTTCGGCGGTAACTAGTAATCTAACGCGTTATTTTTTTATATTCAATAACTCAGTTACCGTTACTACATGATGCGTTACTGCGTTATTTTACGTTATTTTTTATGTAGTATCGGCTAGAAACTGAGGATCTGAGTGTGTTTTATTCCAGCGAAGCAGAGACGTGCTTCTGATTCTTCCTCTGCGCTCTCTGTGTGTGCGTGTGACTGTGTCTGAGTGTGGGAAGGGGAGGGGAGGGGAGGGGAGGGGAGGGGGGTGCGCAATACAACCGTTGGCCAACAAAAAAGTAACCACAGAACACTATACGCCTATACGGTATAGTGTTCTGTGGTTACTTTTTGGTTGGCCAACATAGCTTTACAGCTATGTTGTTGATTGATTGATTGATTGATTGAAACTTTTATTAGTAGATTGCACAGTACAGTACATATTCCGTACAATTGACCACTAAATGGTAACACCCAAATAATTGTTTAAGTCGGGGTCCAGATACAGATATATACTGTGGGGGGGGGGGGGGGGGTTAGGTTTGGTTGGTATCAACACTTCAGTCATCAACAATTGCATCATCAGAGAAATGGACATTGAAACAGTGCAGGACTGACTTGGTAGGATATGTACAGCAAGTAGTGGACACAGAGAGAGAGATCAGAAAGTATAAGAAAAAGTGTCTACATTTGATTATTTACAATCCGAAGAGGTATTATGTGGAAGGGAGGGTGTTAGTTTAGGGTTGTAGTTGCCTGGAGGTGTTCTTTTAGTGCGGTTTTGAAGGAGGATAGAGATGCCCTTTCTTTTACACCTGTTGGGAGTGCATTCCATATTGAAGTGGCATAGAAAGAGAATGAGTTAAGACCTTTATTAGTTCGGAATCTGGGTTTAACGTGGTTAGTGTTAGTGTTAGTGTTACTATGCTGTTTGTTACTTATGTATGTTATGTTGCAGCTATTTAAAATAGTTTTGTCAATTTGTTCTGGCCTGAAATAAATTGGCCCTTTGACACATATCTTTGTCTTTGTGTGTTGTATGTAGAGCACATTGCTTAGCAGAGTTCAGTGATGCAAATGTATGTCAAGTTGATCAACAGATTGTATTATTCTCCAGTGCAATAACAGTACTAAAATGAAGGCTAAAAGGGCATTAATGGGAGCTTTAAAAAAAAAAAGTAGAAGTAACTAAATAGTTACTTTTCACAGTAACGCATTACTTTTTGGTGTAAGTAACTGAGTTAGTAACTGAGTTACTTTTGAAATAAAGTAACTAGTAACTGTAACTAGTTACTGTTTTTCAGTAACTAACCCAACACTGGTTACTACCCACCTCTGCTTACGAGTGCCCCAACTTCCGAGTATTTTGTGAAACGAGCTGTCTCTCGGCTTTTTGATCAACCTGGTAGGCAACCACACTGAGGCAGAAAGAGTCTAACGCCAGCCAAGGACGTTAAAATCGTATCTAATCGGCTGACAAATATCCATGAAAATACGGAGAGCCTGCTGATGGTGTGTTTAGCAGAGAAGCAGCCCGAATGAGATATCGTAGAAGTCCACATTCCAAGATAAATGCTGTAAATTCTTAGTACAGTGCATGAATTCATACAAATACTGGAGTGGTTAGTAGTACATTATATTGTATTGTCCTTGAAATAACATGTATTATCCAGGCATGTTACAGTACATGCATCGATAAAATTGAATTCAATTCATTTCAGTGAGCTCCATCACAGAACCAATTCAACTTGTAAGTTGAGGTACTACTGCTTACTCTATTCCTTTATTTGTTTAGTAACCTTTTTTAGGATACTCATCAAAATACTGGGAAATTCAAACATACAAGACTTAGCCTCAGATTTCTCCAATAGTTGAGGTTCCACAGTACTGTTTTTTTACCACTTCCACTCAAGTACCCGTATTTTTCGGAGTATAAGTCGCACCAGAGTATAAGTCGCACCTGCCGAAAATGCATAATAAAAAAGGAAAAAAAAACATATACATGTCGCACTGGAGCCCGGCCAAACTATGAAAAAAACTGCGACTTATAGTCCGAAAAATACGGTAGTTACAAAAGAAAGGGTTACTTGCTTTTTAAAGGCTTTCATATTTTTGTTTTTTGTTTTTTTTATACAGAGTTTGAATCCTATGAATATGACAACACACACACACACACGCATTCTCTTTCATGTTCACTGACCGGTATTAAACCAAAATAAATAAGTGGCCCACACAAGGGAGGCATTTTCTTAAACAAATATCATAAATCAATAGCACCTTTTCAAAAATGTTCATATTATTGTACAGTTTGAACGCTTGCGTTTAAATAGACTATAACCTTAAGAAGAACAATGATTGCGCTGTACTTACGTCATACCCCATGACACCATTTGAAAAATAAAATAAAAATCATACTTACTTAATGTACTCACCGGCCCCTCCGTTGCTGTATGTCCAAGTTCCAAAAAAATATTGAACAAGCACTGAAACTATTAAAAAGTGTTCTCCTTGTTTGACGACATAGGTTCACTCCTGTGTTGCAAGACACAGTACACACACACACAAACACAGATAACAGCGCATGACTTCCTGCACATGCTTCTGGTAAAACTAGTTAGTTTGGATTTTGATGATATGATGATAGCTTTGGAGACTGCATCGTTCTTCCTCCTAAAAATCCCTTCGATCTCCTGGAAAGCAGAGATCCATCCACCCATCCATTTCTACCGCTTGTCCCTCTCGGTGGTGCTGGAGCCTACCCCAGCTGCATTCGGGCGGAAGGCGGGGTACACCCTGGACAAGTCGCCATCTCATTGCAGGGCCAACACAGACATAACATTTACAAAATATCTGGATGTTTGTACACTTATAGATTTTGTTGTTGTATTGTACATTACCTCTGGAGGACATATTTGCATAAAACTAATTAAGCATTTTGTTTTGTTTTGAATGGCTGACATAGTTCCTGACACAACACCTCACTCATGGGGAAAGCTTATTGAAGCTTCATCTACTCTTCTAAAGTTAAAGTTAAAGTACCAATGATTGTCACACACACACTAGGTGTGGCGAAATTATTCTCTGCATTTGACTCATCACCCTTGATCACCCCCTGGGAGGTGAGGGGAGCAGTGGGCAGCAGCGGTGGCCGCGCCCGGGAATAATTTTTGGTGATTTAACCCCCAATTCCAACCCTTGATGCTGAGTGCCAAGCAGGGAGGCAATGGGTCCCATTTTTATAGTCTTTGGTATGACTCTAAGCCACCTACTGGACAAAAAGTAGAAAACAGGCAAAATTGTTACAATGATAATTGTTTTATTTGAGTGACACAAATTATTTGATGTCAGTAAATATATAAAATACAAATACAAGAGAAAGAAAGAAAATTATCAAAAGTGAGATTCTAGCTTACACTTCTATCTTAAAATTGTACTAAACCCAAAACCAGTGAAGTAGGCACGTTGTGTAAATCGTAAATAAAACCAGAAGACAATGATTTGCAAATCATTTTCAACTTATATTCAATTGAATGGACTGCAAAGACAGGATATTTAATGTTCGAACTGAGAAACCATTTTTTGTTGTTGCAAATAATCATTAACTTTAATGGCAGCAGCACGTTGCAAAAAAGTTGGCACAGGGGCATTTTTACCACTGTGTTACATGGCCTTTCCTTTTAACAACACTCAGTAAACGTTTGGGAACTGAAGAGACCAATTTTTGAAGCTTTTCGGGTGGAAATTGTTCCCATTCTTGCTTGATGTACAGCTTAAGTTGTTCAACGGTCCGGGGGTCTCCGTTGTGGTATTTTAGGCTTCATAATGCGCCACACATTTTCAATGGGAGACAGGTCTGGACTACAGGCAGGCCAGTCTAGTACCCGCACTCTTTTACTATTAAGCCACGTTGATGTAACACATAGCTTGGCATTGTCTTGCTGAAATAAGCAGGGGCGTCCATGGTAACGTTGCTTGGATGGCAACATATGTTGCTCCAAAACCTGTATGTACCTTTCAGCATTAATGGCGCCTTCACATATGTGTAAGTTACCCATGTCTTGGGCACTAATACACCCCCATACCATCACAGATGCTGGCTTTTCAACTTTGTGCCTAGAACAATCTGGATGGTTCTTTTCCTCTTTGTTCCGGAAGAAACGACGTCCACAGTTTCCGAAAACAATTTGAAATGTGGACTCGTCAGACCACAGAACACTCCTCTGGCCGCCAGATGCCAATCACTTACCTGGTCCACTCAATCACAGTCTAAGCCTCAGGGTTTGGCGTTTCCGCCTTCTGACTGCGGTGACCCGGTGGAGAGGCTGTAGAAGGGGCCATGCCCATGCAGCTGGGTGGCAGCCACCTGTCATCAGCGCAGAGGAGTCGTCGGCTGAGGCTGCGGTTGTGTCTGTACTGCGAAGCTGCGGACCACGTCATCGCTCGCTGTCCTGTGCGCCCTACCAGTGGCTGTACAGCTTCCACCGAAGATCTTTCTCGGGGGAGATTACCACCTTCGCCGCCTGCTTCTGCGGCAACATCTGCATCTTCTTCGCTAGTGGGAAGACTTCAAGTGGAAGTTACTCTGTCACGGGCGGGGTGGTCTTGCCCAATTACGGCACTAATTGACTCAGGGGGCAGATGAGAACAATATTGACAGTGGGCTTGTTGAGTCTTGAAAAATTCCTACTGTAATACTGTAGGCATTAAGAATGTTAGCTCACTTGAGGGGCGTCACATGGCTAATATTACTCATCAAACACACGCCACATCACTCCTTATTTCTGGTAATCCCCGTGAGGGGGTTAATTTTCTTATAATGCCTTCTCGTTCAGCATCCTTAGTTCTTGGACTTCCATGGTTGTGACGTCACAGTCCCAGCATAGATTGCACCGCACCACGATTAAAATTACCTAATTGGAGTATTTTGTGTCATAGTCACTGTTTGCGCTCCGCTTTGTCTCCTACTAAGCCTGCCATTCTTCCTACTCTTCAGCCCCCTGATTTTTCGTTGATTCTTGAGGAATATCATTCCCTTAGTGATGTTTTTTGTAAAGATCGGGCTACGTTGCTACCCCCTCACCGCCCGTATGACTGTGCCATTGATCTCCTTCCAGGGTCTCCACTATCTTCTTCGCGGCTGTACAATGAACAAATTCCTCCACAGCGTGCTATGGAGGAATACATCCACCCTCTTCCGCTCCTGTGGCAGCTGGGGGTTTTTTTACGTTAAGAAGAAGGATGGTGGGTTGCGACCTTGTATAGACTACCGAGCCCTTAAAGGCCTACTGAAACCCACTACTACCGACCACGCAGTCTGATAGTTTATATATCAATGATGAAATCTTAACATTGCAACACATGCCAATACGGCCGGGTTAGCTTACTAAAGTGCAATTTTAAATTTTGCGCGAAATATCCTGCTGAAAACGTCTCGATGTTGATGTCAGCAAGTGACGTCACGGATTGTGGAGGACATTTTGGGACAGCATGGTGGCCAGCTATTAAGTCGTCTGTTTTCATCGCAAAATTCCACAGTATTCTGGACATCTGTGTTGGTGAATCTTTTGCAATTTGTTCAATGAACAATGGAGACAGCAAAGAAGAAAGCTGTAGGTGGGAAGCGGTGTATTGCGGCCGACTGCAGCAACACAAACACAGCCGGTGTTTCATTGTTTACATTCCCGGAAGATGACAGTCAAGCTTTACCATTGGCCTGTGGAGAACTGGGACAACAGAGACTCTTACCAGGAGGACTTTGAGTTGTATACGCAGACACGGTACCGTGAGTACGCATGCAGCTGCGGCTTCCAAACATTTGATCGCTTGCCCGTACGTGCGTGCCGCTATGTGCATGTCACGTACGTAACTTTGGGGACTTTGGGGAAATATATGTGCTGTATGAACTTTGGGGAGGTGAACGGTACTTTGGGCCGTGGGATTGAGTGTGTTGTGCAGGTGTTTGAGTTGTATTGGCGGGTTATATGGACGGGAGGGGGGAGGTGTTTGTTATGCGGGATTAATTTGTGGCATATTAAATATAAGCCTGGTTGTGTTGTGGCTAATAGAGTATATATATGTCTTGTGTTTATTTACTGTTTTAGTCATTCCCAGCTGAATATCAGGTCCCACCCGCCTCTCACAGCATCTTCCCTATCTGAATCGCTCCCACTGCCCTCTAGTCCTTCCCTCTCACTTTCCTCATCCACTTTCCTCATCCTCGCTCAAATTAATGGGGAAATCGTCGCTTTCTCGGTCTGAATCGCTCTTGCTGCTGGTGGCCATGATTGTAAACAATGTGCAGATGTGAGGAGCTCCACAACCTGTGACGTCACGCTACTCGTCTGCTACTTCCGGTACAGGCAAGGCTTTTTTATCAGCCACCAAAAGTTGCGAACTTTATCGTCGATGTTCTCTACTAAATCCTTTCAGCAAAAATATGGCAATATCGCGAAATGATCAAGTATGACACATAGAATGGACCTGCTATCCCCGTTTAAATAAGAAAATCGCATTTCAGTAGGCCTTTAAGCAGCACCTTGGCAGCTGGATGGCACTCTGCGATTCCACTTCTCGGCTCTCCACGCCTGACGACTTCTATACTTAGAGTTTTTTTTCTACTATGGCTATCTTGACCTTTCCCATTGCCATCTAGCTTGGTGGTGCTTTTGTAGATAGCACGTCTTGCAACTACGACCCAAGTTTATTTTATTTTTGTACATAGTAGTTTTTGTTTGTTCCACATTTTGGTGCACATTTAGTTTTTTCCCTTTTGCACTGTCGCCTTTTGTTCCCTCCTGTGAGGAGTGCCTGTGTGAATACTTGAACTAAGTACAAGAACTGTTTTACTCACCGTCCGTCTGCATCCTTGGGTTCCTCTCAACTGTCTTATACAGTATTGTGACAAGTTCACCTTTATCCTGTTAAAAAACATGAATACCTTGCTCATTTTGCAAAGCAAACATTGTTACTTATGGCAGTACATTTTAAGTAGACGCATGTCGGACATCTGAAACTCAACTCGATACGATCGTTAGCTTGTTACCTTGCTAGCTCGCAAACAACTGTGAGACAAGTTTTGAACTAAACTTTGTTTAAACCACACACACACACACACACACACACACACACACACACACACACACACACACACACACACACACACACACACACACACACACACACACATATATATATTTATATACACACATATAGACATAGAGCTACGATTTGTTTTTAAAATAGATTATTGATGCATCTTTAATTTACAGTATGTACATTGATGCAGTTTTACATTTCTTTTCGCTCCACTAAACAAGTGTTTATCACTTGCAACTTAAAAAAAACAACTGTTAATTTAAAATAAGGAAACAGTTAAATTAATTCCCACATGTATTAAATTAATGAAAATATGCGCAAAACTGGAACATAAGTGCCCTATAATAAAAGGAATTGGTCGGTTCTCTTGGTAAAGTGGCTCGCTAAAGTCAGCCACATTTTAGAAATGTAAATAAATAATGATAAATGGGTTGTACTTGTATAGCGCTTTTCTACCTTCAAGGTACTCAAAGCGCTTTGACACTACTTCCACATTTACCCATTCACACACACATTCACACACTGATGGAGGGAGCTGCCATGCAAGGCGCTAACCAGCACCCATCAGGAGCAAGGGTGAAGTGTCTTGCTCAGGACACAACGGACATGACGAGGTTGGTACTAGGTGGGGATTTAACCAGGGACCCTCGGGTCGCGCACGGCCACTCTTCCACTGCGCCACGCCATCCCTAAATGTCTGCATTACTTTATTTACAATAAATAAATAGATTATTGATTGTTGATGTTTACTAATCAATTCTATAATTGTCCATGTCCGAATTGCCATGCATTTAAAAATGTATTATATACCCCACCTAAAATGTGTAATTAGGTAACTGTTGTGTACCCGTCCATCCAAGCACCTCCACACAAGCTGGATTGGATGATGTGGTTCTTTACTGGGAGCTGCAATGAGTGATCAGGACACACACACACACACACACACACACACACACACACACACACACACACACACACACACACACACACACACACACACACACACACACACACTATGTGGTTAGCACCTCCACTGGTTTTGATGTCATTAGTAGAGTGTTTGAAGTCTGCCCAAGTACATAACATCTTAATATTCTTACAATTACATGAAATGCAATTAAAGACAATGGTTTTTAACAGAAAACTTTTTAACATGTGATCGTATCGTGGTATTAAAATTAATTCAATACAACATATTTTTAACTTTTTTTTTTTTTTTTTTACCAACATCATCCTTTTTTTTAATATATTTATGAAATAGAAAATAGAAAAATACAAAATACAAGACGTAACATGAAACCAATAATTAAATTGACGTCTGGCACCCTCTAGTGGTGACCAGCGAACATAACAAGCCACGCTGTTCCCTTGTTAACATGTAAACTTTAATATAAACGTCTTGACACATAACAGGCACGTAGTGCAACAATTAATAGTACCTGCAATGAGTGTTTAGAACGCACACACACACACAATATGTGATTAGCACCTCCACTGGTTTTAATGTCTACAGGGGGAAATAATATTGACTTTGGTGCAAAATAATAATACATCTGACATGAGCTGCTACCAATGCAAAACCAAAATACACCAAGATAGCATTCCAACTGCTGTTAAATGGCTGTGCATTTTACTATAAAAACCTCATGTTAGCTTTCGTGTAATTTATAATAATTTGCAGTGCAATATCAGACCGTGGCTTACCATTTGCAGAGTGCGGAAAGTCTGCTCACAGCATCCGGGTTGCAGTCATATTTATTGACTTTTAGGTACCAACAGATGGCGCAATTGGATCTCTCATTGCAGGACAAAACAATATACGACCAAGCTTGAGGTTTTCCATCAAGCATGGAGTGATAGTTTAATATCGTATAAACGCATGCTTACCTTAGCTAAAGCTAAATATTACTCAAATCTCATCCGCCTCAACAAAAACGACCCTAAATTTTTGTTTAGTACAGTAGAATTGCTAACCCAACAAGGGACTCCTCCCAATAGCTCCACCCACTCGGCAGATGACTTTATGAATTTCTTTAATAAGAAAATTGAACTCATTAGAAAGGAGATTAAAGACAACGCATCCCAGCTACAACTGGGTTCTATTAACACAGATACAACTGTATCTACGACGGATACTGCAATACAAAATAGTCTCTCTCTTTTTGATGAAATAACATTAGAGGAACTATTACGGCGTGTAAGTGGGATAAAACAAACAACATGTTTACTTGACCCACTTCCTGGGAAACTTATCAAGGAGCTTTTTGTATTATTAGGTCCATCAGTGCTAAATATTATAAACTTATCACTTTCCTCTGGCACTGTTCCCCTAGCATTCAAGAAAGCGGTTATTCATCCTCTGCTCAAAAGACCTAACCTTGATCCTGACCTCATGGTAAACTACCGACCGGTGTCCCACCTTCCCTTTATTTCGAAAATCCTCGAAAAAATTGTCGCACAGCAGCTAAATGAACACTTAGTATCCAACAATCTCTGTGAACCTTTTCAATCCGGTTTCAGGGCAAATCACTCTATGGAGACAGCCCTCGCAAAAATGACTAATGATCTACTGCTAACGATGGATTCTGATGCGTCATCTATGTTGCTGCTTCTTGATCTTAGCGCTGCTTTCGATGCCGTCGATCATAACATTTTATTAGAGCGTATCAAAACACGTATTGGTATGTCAGACTTAGCTTTGTCGTGGTTTAACTCTTATCTTACGGACAGGATGCAGTGCGTCTCCCATAATAATGTGACCTCGGACTATGTTAAGGTAACGTGCGGAGTTCCTCAGGGTTCGGTTCTTGGCCCTGCACTCTTTAGCAATTACATGCTGCCGCTAGGCGACATCATACGCAAATACGGTGTTAGCTTTCATTGTTATACTGATGACACCCAACTCTACATGCCCCTAAAGCTGACCAACACGCCGGATTGTAGTCAGCTGGAGGCGTGTCTTAATGAAATTAAACAATGGATGTCCGCTAACTTCTTGCAACTCAACGCCAAGAAAACGGAAATGCTGATTATCGGTCCTGCTAAACACAGACATTTATTTAAAAATACCACCTTAACATTTGACAACCAAACAATTACACAAGGCGAATCAGTAAAGAATCTGGGTATTAGTTTCGACCCAACTCTCTCCTTTGAGTCACACATTAAGAGTGTTACTAAAACGGCCTTCTTTCATCTCCGTAATATCGCTAAAATTCGTTCTATTTTATCCACTAGCGACGCTGAGATCATTATTCATGCGTTCGTTACGTCTCGTCTCGACTACTGTAACGTATTATTTTCGGGTCTCCCTATGTCTAGCATTAAAAGATTACAGTTGGTACAAAATGCGGCTGCTAGACTTTTGACAAGAGGGGGGTTACCCACATATGCGGTCCTCTCCAAGGTTTCTCATAGTCATTCACATCGACGTCCCACTGGGGTGAGTTTTTCCTTGCCCTTATGTGGGCTTTGTACCGAGGATATCGTTGTGGCTTGTGCAGCCCTTTGAGACACTTGTGATTTAGGGCTATATAAATAAACATTGATTGATTGATTGATTGAATATACATACTTTAGCAGGAATGTCACTTAAATAATTCCATACATATATATGTATAGAAAAGATCTCTGGATTATTTAAGTGAAATTCCTGCTAAAGTATATATATATATATATATATATATATATATATATATATATATATATATATATATATATATATGTATATATATATATATATATATATATATGTATATATATATATATATATATATATATGTATATGTATATATATATATATATATATATATATATATATATATATATATATATATATATATATATATATATATATATATATATATATATATATATATATATGTCTTAATAAGGTTATCAAAAAAATAGTGCTCGATACCGTAGTAGAGCGCAATATATGTACGTGTGGGAAAAAAATCACAAGACTACTTCATCTCTACAGGCCTGTTTCATGAGGGGTTCCCTCAATCATCAGGACATTTTAATGGAAGCATGTGTCACATGAGCCAATCACCACGCCCCTACGCCAGCCTGTACCCACCCACTCTGTGCCCTATATAAACCATGGTATGTGAATGCTTCCATTAAAATCTCCTGATGATTGAGGGAACCCCTCATAAAACAGGCCTGTAGAGATGAAGTAGTCTTGTGATTTTTTCCCACACATACATATATATATATATATATATATATATATATATATATATATATATATATATATATATATATATATATATATATATATCCATCCATCCATTTTCTACCGCTTATTACCTTCGGGGTCGCGGGGGGCGCTGGAACCTATCTCAGCTACAATCGGGCGGAAGGCGGGGTATACCCTGGACAAGTTGCCACCTCATCACAGGGCCAACACAGATAGACAGACAACATTCACACTCACATTCACACATATATATATATATATATATATATATATATATATATATATATATATATATATATATATATGTGTTTCAAACAGCGCCTGTTGGTGGCGACAAGAAGAAGTGCTCAGAATTGTGAAGCCTTCTAAGTGGTGAGACACATGTTTTAATGAATCATATAATGAATTCATATTTAGTATAGTACTTTGCAATGTACACATAGGAATGTTTACCAATTGTTATTGACCAAAACTGTATCTTGCAGTGATATTTTGAAGACAAAAATGCACTTTTAATGTGTTAAAAGCTAGCTCGTGCTCGTTGATGTGTTATTTAGAAAATCCTGCGACGCAAGTGGACTCACAGTCGCACAATTTGCACTGTGTTGAAGGTAGTAGTATTTTTCATGCCGATGTAATTGTTTTATTGTCACTATAAGTGTCCTCACTTGTTTCTATGATGCAAATGCTAACGCAGCCTGGTTTGCCAACAGTATGGGTTGAAGCAGCCATCCTGGTAATGCGAGGTGCGTTCAGGGACATCCTGGAAAATATTGTGAATGTGTTTTCTGTTTATTTTGCATATTTAAAAAAAAAAATTATCGCAGATTTAACTATATCAACGTCAGTACATGTGAAACCAACTACAAAATGTGAATATGATAATTACGGTGAATGAAGTCTGCTAGGGGAAAAGGTGAACAGGGCACAGCAGCAAAATGTTTAAGAAGAAGGCTATAGATTGCATCTGGGTTCATAGTAACATCAATGGCACTATT
Organism: Nerophis lumbriciformis; assembly: GCF_033978685.3. Taxonomy (NCBI): domain Eukaryota; kingdom Metazoa; phylum Chordata; class Actinopteri; order Syngnathiformes; family Syngnathidae; genus Nerophis; species Nerophis lumbriciformis. The sequence continues at coordinate 30,586,152 of NC_084557.2, read as the reverse complement.
CCTTGTGCCAAACTTCACAACATCTTTTGCTCTGCCTCTGAGGTAGACAAGTATGTCTTCTACCTGACTTTCATAGTGCCTCTTTTCCTTACACAGCTGGAAGTGCAGCCCAGAAGAAGAAAATAAAGACATATGACTAACACACATGAAAGTCTGATCTACAAAATGTGCAGGCAGCATACCCCTTCCCCTTCGAGCTGTCCTGGATGAACTGACATTTTTTTTTCCCAATCATTTTGGAACTTGTTGGAACTTGCAAGCGTACTGCTTTTTACTCGTCATCGCCATGTCTCTTCTTCGTTCTTCTGCTTCGTCTCTGTTATGTTTTTGGACATTACTACTTGCCGTAGTTTTGAAGCAATGCATGATGGGAATCCGGATGTTGTGTGTCAGTGTATTAACGTGCCGGCTGTAATAAACACATGCTGAGAAATAGCTCCGTGCCTGCCTACTTTATGGGTTATAGATAAACCTATGGATAACGGAGACATACAAACCCCGTTTCCATATGAGTTGAGAAATTGTTAGATGTAAATATAAACGGAATACAATGATTTGCAAATCATTTCCAACCCATATTCAGTTGAATATGCTACAAAGACAACATATTTGATGTTCAAACTGATAAACATTTTTTTTTTTTTTTGTTGCAAATAATCATTAACTTTAGAATTTGATGCCAGCAACATGTGACAAAGAAGTTGGGAAAGGTGGCAGTAAATACTGATAAAGTTGAGAAATGCTCATCAAACACTTATTTGGAACATCTCACAGGTGTGCAGGCCAATTGGGAACAGGTGGGTGCCATGATTGGGTATAAAACTAGATTCCATGAAATGCTCAGTAATTCACAAACAAGGATGGGGCGAGGGTCACCACTTTGTCAACAAATGTGTGAGCAAACTGTTGAACAGTTTAAGAAAAACCTTTCTCAACCAGCTATTGCAAGGAATTTAGGGATTTCACCATCTACGGTCCGTAATATCATCAAAGGGTTCAGAGAATCTGGAGAAATCACTGCACGTAAGCAGCTAAGCCCGTGACCTTCAATCCCTCAGGCTGTACTGCATCAACAAGCGACATCAGTGTGTAAAGGATATCACCACATGGGCTCAGGAACACTTCAGAAACCCACTGTCAGTAACTATAGTTGGTTGCTACATCTGTAAGTGCAAGTTAAAACTGTCCTATGCAAGACGAAAACCGTTTATCAACAACACCCAGAAACGCCGTCGGCTTCGCTGGGCCTGAGCTCATCTGAGATGGACTGATACCAAGTGGAAAAGTGTTCTGTGGTCTGACGAGTCCACATTTCAAATTGTTTTAGGAAACTGTGGACGTTGTGTCCTCCGGACCAAAGAGGAAAAGAACTATCCGGATTGTTATAGGCGCAAAGTGGAAAAGCCAGCATCTGTGATGGTATGGGGGTGTATTAGTGCCCAAGACATGGGTAACTTACACATCTGTGAAGGCGCCATTAATGCTGAAAGGTACATACAGGTTTTGGAGCAACATATGTTGCCATCTAAGCAACGTTACCATGGACGCCCCAGCTTATTTCAGCAAGACAATGCCTACATCAACGTGGCTTCATGGTAAAAGAGTGCGGGTACTAGACCGGCCTGCCTGTAGTCCAGACCTGTCTCCCATTGAAAATGTGTGGCGCATTATGAAGCCTAAAATACCACAACGGAGACCCCCGGACTGTTGAACAACTTAAGCTGCACATCAAGCAAGAATGGGAAAGAATTCCACCTGAGAAGCTTAAAAAATGTGTCTCCTCAGTTTCCAAACGTTTACTGAGTGTTGTTAAAAGGAAAGGCCATGTAACACAGTGGTGAACATGCCCTTTCCCAACTACTTTGGCACGTGTTGCAGCCATGAAATTCTAAGTTAATTATTATTTGCAAAAAAAAAATAAAGTTTATGAGTTTGAACATCAAATATCTATAACGGTGTTCTTGTATCGTAGCCTTGGCCTCCCTCGGTTTCTTTTCCCTTCCTCCAGCTGTGAGTAGAGCAGATGCCACTCATTCTCTCTACATGCCTGACTCATCTCAGGTTTGTTTGGGTTAGAATGTCATCCATCGATGGCAGTCCAGCACGATTTAGGACCTCTGTGTTCGGGGTTTTGTGTCTCCAGGAGATGCCCATGATGGCCCGAAGGTGGCGCATCATGTAGGCGTGAAGTTTCCTGATTTGCAACCTGTAGATGGTCCAAGTTTCAGCACCGTACAAAAGTGTAACTAGCACAGTCACTCTGTACACTTGACGCGACTAGAGACATGCCTGTTATTCCGGAGTCTTTCCCTTAATTTCCCAAACAATAATGTACCATTTGAAGGTGTTGTTTAGTAAATGTTAACTTGAAATAAAAATCTTATAGTATTCACTACACCAATTGTATATTATAGAACAACACCAGTATCATCAAGTTTGCAGATGATACTACGGTCGTCGGACTGATCACCGGGGGAGCTGAGGCAGCGCACAGATAAATGATAAATGGGTTGTACTTGTATAGCGCTTTTCTACCTTCAAGGTACTCAAAGCGCTTTGACACTACTTCCACATTTACCCATTCACACACATTCACACACTGATGGAGGGAGCTGCCATGCAAGGCGCTAACCAGCACCCATCAGGAGCAAGGGTGAAGTGTCTTGCTCAGGACACAACGGACGTGACGAGGTTGGTACTAGGTGGGGATTGAACCAGGGACCCTCGGGTCGCGCACGGCCACTCTTCCACTGCGCCACGCCGTCCCTGAAGGGAGGTAGCGGAACTGGTGGCCTGGTGTCACGATAATAATCTCTCCTTGAACACAGACAAGACCAAGGAGATGATTATTGATCCACGGAGAAGGAGTGCACCGTACACACCTCTGTACATAGGGGGGACAAAGGTGGACAGGGTGAAAAGCTTTAAATTCCTTGGGACCCACATCAGCGAGGACCTCACCTGGGATCACAACACCCAACAAACAATAAAGAAAGCCCAGCAGCGACTGTACTTCCTAAGAAGGCTGAGAAAATTTGGCATGCCACCCAAAATTCTCAGCAACTTCTATAGAAGTACGGTTGAGAGTGTCCTTACCAGCTCAATCACGGTCTGGTAAGGAAACTGCGCTGCTAAGGACAGGAAGGCACTCCAGCGAGTGATTAAAACTGCCCAGTACATATCAGGAGCAGCCTTCCCCTCACTACAGGACATGTACTCTACCGGGGCCACCAGGAGAGCACACAACATCATAAAGGACAGTACACACCCCCAGCACAGTCTCTTCAGCCTCCTATACCATCAGGCAGACGATACAGGAGCCTGAAATCCAGGACTACGAGACTGACAAACAGTTTCTACCCACAGGCCATCAGGCTTGTGAATGCTAACTTGTGAATGCTAGCTTCCCCCCCGCCCCCTGTTTTACTTTTGTCTTTTTGAACAAAAGACAGCTACCATGAACACCCCTGAACTGTGAACCATCACTGTAGACACTTTTCACCTTTGATCACTAAAGACCAAATGTCACCTCCATATTTATACTGTTGACTGTCAATCAGAATGTGCAATAATGTTATGTTACTTACTGTGCCTTGTATATACATTTTTTATTTTTTTATTTTTAGCTAAGTACCGTGTGACTTGTTGAAGGGTGGACTAGCATACTTGCCAACCTTGAGACCTCCGATTTCGGGAGGTGGGGGTGGGGGTGGGGGTGGGGGTGGGGGGCGTGGTCAGGGGTGGGGCGGGGGGCGTGGTTGGGGGCGTGGTTAAGAGGGGAGGAGTATATTTACAGCTAGAATTCACCAACTCGAGTATTTCATATATATATATATATATATATATATATATATATATATATATATATATATATATATAATGATAAATGGGTTATACTTGTATAGCGCTTTTCTACCTTCAAGGTACTCAAAGCGCTTTGACAGTATTTCCACATTCACCCATACATTCACACACTGATGGCGGGAGCTGCCATGCAAGGCGCTAACCAGCAGCCATCAGGAGCAAGAGGTGAAGTGTCTTGCCCAAGGACACAACGGACGTGACTAGGATGGTAGAAGGTGGGGATTGAACCCCAGTAACCAGCAACCCTCCGATTGCTGGCACGGCCACTCTACCAACTTCACCACGCCGTCATACATATGTATGTGTATATATATATATATATATGAAATACTTGACTTTTAGTGAATTCCAGCTATATATATATTTATTTATTTTATTATATATATATAAATAAAAGAAATACTTGAATTTCAGTGTTCATTTATTTACACATATACACACACATGACACTCATCTACTCATTGTTGTACTTGAAAGTAAAATGCAATACAATTCCGGGGCAATGGCACCTATCAAATACACAGTAATGAAAACACAGTTGTTCTACTAACTGTACTGTGTGTTATGAGAGTAGAGTATGTGTGTGTGTGGCCCTTTAATAGGTGACAGCATGTGAGGTGAGAGACGTCAGTGAGTGTGTGGGCGAGAGAAGAGAGGGAGCGGTAGCGTGAGTGCGGGGAGGGACTAGTTAGTTTTGTGTTGGATTGGCTGTGTGCAAGCAATCAATAAAGCGAGATTTGCAACTAAACGCTGGACTCATCATTCACCCTAAAGCCGTCCGCTGTGGAGACCCACTGCCGGGTAAGGTGAAGGGTGTTGCCCCGAGCATACATCGACCCTGGAGAAGTGTCTCCCCTGCGCTCTTCGACTACGGTCTCGTTCTTCTGCTTCGTCTCCATGTGTGCGCACACTGGACTCAGGTCCGCATGGAGCTGGAGGGGGCGTGGCTTCCAGCTCCGGCTGAATTCCGGGAGATTTTCGGGAGAAAATCCCTTCCGGGAGGTTTTCGGGAGAGGCGCTGAATTTCGGGAGTCTCCCGGAAAATCCGGGAGGGTTGGCAAGTATGTGGACTAGCAAAGTAAGATTTTCATTGTACGGCAAACTGTCTGTTTAACTGTGCATATGACAATAAACAATCTTGAATCTTGAATCCTTTTTTTTACTGCAGAATGTTTGTCAGCCTAAATGAGTTTGTATGCAATCTGAAGAAGGATTTTATTGAGGCCACACGGATTGCTAAACAGTATGCAGCTGATAAGCAAAACGGTCATGCTATGATCTACTACCGCAAGGTCAGAGGGTCACCATTGGCTGTGGGTGACAGAGTGCTGCTTGCCAATCGATGTGAGGAAGGCAACAGGAAAGTTGCAGACTGATGGGATTCAACACCTTTTGATGTGGTGTCCGTGAGGTCAATGATCAAAATCTGTGATGCCATAGGAAAAGAAAAGCTTGTGAACTGGAATTTGCTGCTCCCAGTTGATTTCCTGACTTTCCAAGAGCAGGATGAGTTCCAAGCAGTCTCAGGGCAGTCACAGTCAGATCGTATTGTGGCGGTGCCCAGAGCAGCATTTTGTGTGATCAAGAGTACACTCGAGCGCACACCGAGGAATGGCTCATGCAGTCATTGTTTTTTGCAGAAGCAGGAAGTAATGAAGAATCTGAAGATGATAGTTCCAATAATGAGTTTCAAGTGTGTGGAAGACCAGTCTGTGCTTCCTGCTGGATCTGAAAACAGCCACATGAGTCATGCACGCGCTGAACTGTCATTTAAAGCAGTAGTTCGCACACCGCATTTAACCTACCTGTTGCCCTGAACAACTCATCCCCGCTTGAGGTTGAGTTAGAAGAGGTTGTCTACCAGTGACGTGCGGTGAGGTTCATGGCTGGTGAGGCACTGACTTCATCACAGTCAGATTTACAAACATATGAACCCTAAAGAGTATCTTATTCACCATTTGATTGGCAGCAGTTAACGGGTTATGTTTAAAAGCTCATACCAGCATTCTTCCCTGCTTGGCACTCAGCATCAAGGGTTGGAATTGGGGGTTAAATCACCAAAAATGATTCCCGGGAGCGGCGCCGCTGCTGCCCACTGCTCCCCTCACCTCCCAGGGGGTGAGCAAGGGGATGGGTCAAATGCAGAGGACAAATTTCACCACACCTAGTGTGTGTGTGACAATCATTGGTACTTTAACTTAACTTTAACTTTACAAATACAAACTGTAGCACACAAAAAAGCACATTTAATAAAAAAAACATTATTATGGTCTTACCTTTACTTATAAATGAAGTCCATGCACAGCTCCTTTTGAACAAAAGCATCGATAACTTGTTTATAGAAGTCTTCCTTATCTTTCTTCAGTTTTAAAAGTCTCTCTGTCTCGATGGAGATCTTCCTTTAATTATTACCTCCTGCTTCGATTGAAAGTCCAGTTTAGAAAACTGTTTTATTTTAGATATGTAATCCTCCATGTTAATAGTCCAGGCAAGAGGAAAAAATAAATGATCGCTGCTAACTGTTGCTGCTTGTTGTCACTTCTTCTGCAGCCGAGTAGTCGCAGAAATGCTCCCTGGGATCACTACCGCCCTCTACCACCAGGAGGCGGGATTACTGCGAGCCTCACACTGTGCGTCTTCGCAGCAGTTTTATGATTGCTCAGCACAAGAAATACGTTACAAAATACACTGTACATTATATACCTCAGCTAACTAAACTATGGAAATGTATAATATAATTCATATAGCAATACGGTCTCACTGCACAGCAGGCCAGCAGTTAGCCGAGTCATTGCGCAATCCATGGTGAGGCTCAACTCAGTGACGTGCCTCAACTGGCTGGTGACTCACCGCAAGTCTCTTTTCAGTATTTGAATGGCAAATGTGAAAATTCAGCGATTTTGAATAAAAAACAATCTAAAACTGGTGAAGTTAAATGTAAAATAACTTTATAGTATAATCACTGGATGGATACATATAACAATTTAATTATTTTTTTTTCTTTTTAAATTTTTTTTCTTTCCATGATGGCACGTGAGGCCCCGCCTCACCTGCCTCCCCTGACTGCATGTAACTGTTGTCTACACACACCCATAAGACACACAAAGCCACTTAGTTTCCACAAGCAGTTTGAGAAGTATTAGGTCACCCATTAGGCTTATTTGGGAGATGTCATTCCAGAGGGTTGTGCTATCACCGTTAGTATGGGTGTAATTGCTTCAATTGGGTGTTGTAACGAATTGTGGTATTGTTAACTTGTACAATTTACTAATGTGAACTGATTTGCTATGCTGGACACTAAAAGCTCCACTACCGGGCATAGATATGTATGAGTATGTGAACTGTATATGGCATTTCTAATGGTCTATGATGGGTAGGAGTTTTGTTACCATCCTGTGCCTACACACTTGAGGAAACATTTCTGACATTGACTTTTTCGATTGTACATCATTGCCCGAGGTCCACATATGATTCCTATTGTTAGTCTTTGATGCTGTGCATTGTGCCATGCCTCACTTTAGCATAATTTAAGGGGTGTGTATGCATCGATGCGCAAAACATCCATTATAATGTATTAAATGATGACCGACGTGTTGCAATGGCCCCTGTTGCTGGCGACAAGTGGTATGTACAGTTACCTACAAGAAGTGCTCAGCATTGTGAAGCCTTCTAAGGGGCGAGACACATTTTATATATTCATCTAAATGTGAGCGCTAAATGTTAAATCTAAATCAAAACCTAAATCTAAATGTGAACGTTAAATCGCTTGCGTCGTGTAAAGATTAATATTTATAGAATGTCAATATTCCACCAATCCAACGCCTTTCAGCCCCAAAATCGCGCCCACTTCTATGCCTCTCAGTGCAGACACTCGTCCACCTTTCTGACTGCGAAAGAAGGAAACATGACGGATGAATGACAAATAATGCCAATAAAGTTGCATATTTAAAAAAATGTTTTAGTTCCAGGGCAGCACGGTGGAAGAGGGGTTAGTGCATCTGCCTCACAATACGAAGGTCCTGAGTAGTCCTGAGTTCAATCCCGGGCTCGGGATCTTTCTGTGTGGAGTTTGCATGTTCTCCCCGTGACTGCGTGGGTTCCCTCCGGGTACTCCGGCTTCCTCCCACCTCCAAAGTCATGCACCTGAGGATAAGTTGATTGGCAACACTAAATTGGCCCTAGTGTGTGAATGTTGTCTGTCTATCTGTGTTGGCCCTGCGATGAGGTGGCGACTTGTCCAGGGTGTACACCGCCTTCCGCCCGAATGCAGCTGAGATAGGCTCTAGCCCCCCCCAAAAAAGGGACAAGCGGTAGAAAATGGATGGATGGATGGTTTTAGTTCCAAACTTGTAACATTTAGGTTCAGATTTAATATGTAGGTTTGGATTTAACATTTGTAAATGTCATAAAAATGTGCTAAATCTGAAAAAATATATATCTGCAGGAAAAGTGTAACTGAACATTTACATTCGGCACCCCATAATTAACCACCAACAACTTCCTGATAACTCTTTGGATCAATGGGTTCACCCTCATTGTCAAATTTCACTTTGTTTTCACATGAAGTTGCTCTTGGTTTACATTGAGCCATGTCAAATCGCTCCAACATTTTTTGCAATGCATCTCTTCTGATTCATTTTAGTCTCAACTTCCTTCTGTGCAAAAGCAATTCCTAGGAAATGTTGAAGTTTTCCAAGATCTTTAATTTCGAATTTGGTTGCTAACATTTCCTTCACACTTTTGAGTGTGATCACTATCACTGGCTGTAATAAGAATATCATCAACCCATATGATCAAAAAACCTTCTTTCCATTTGTTTACTGTACTAATAATAACAACAATCAGCTGAATTTTGGAGGACATCATTTTCAATAAGGATATTGTGCAGCATTTCATTCCGATTTCGCCCTGACTGTTTCAAGTGACTTATTAAGTTTACACATTAATTTTTTTCCCTGCTTTGCTTGTACCTTGAACCCTTAAGGCTGTTCCATAAACCTTTCACAGGTGCATGTAGATAAGCGGTTTGGAAATCCCTTTGATGTAGTTCTCAGTCATACTGTGCTGAGAGCTGCATTAGAACACGTAAAGAAGTCATATCGGCAGTAGGAGAAAAACACTCGTCATAATCACCATCAGACTTTAACCTTTTGCCACATATCTGGTCTTATAAATTGTCTCAACAGGATCATCTTTAATTGTGCAAACCCATCTGCCCCCACTGCATGTTTACTCTCTGGTAATGTTGTTAATGAAAAAGTATGTTTTTCCATTGTGGTATATTTCTGGTCATGTCACTCTCCCAGGACAGAGTGACTGTGTGATGGGTGATAGGCCAAGCAGACACAAACAAAAAGCTTTATTTTATTCAGCGAGTCTCAGACTGGAACTGCAGCTTGCAGGAGGAGAGTATGGGCCTGAAATGGTCCTTAAATATCTTTTACACGAAGACACTTACTCTTTGTACAAACCCCGTTTCCATATGAGTTGAGAAATTGTGTTAGATGTAAATATAAACGGAATACAATGACTTGCAAATCCTTTTCAACCCATATTCAATTGAATGCACTACAAAGACAAGATATTTGATGTTGAAACTCATAAACTTTATTTTTTTTTGCAAATAATAATTAACTTAGAATTTCATGGCTGCAACACGTGCCAAAGTAGTTGGGAAAGGGCATGTTCACCACTGTGTTACATGGCATTTCCTTTTAACAACACTCAGTAAACGTTTGGGAACTGAGGAGACACATTTTTTAAGCTTCTCAGGTGGAATTCTTTGCCATTCTTGCTTGATGTACAGCTTAAGTTGTTCAACAGTCCGGGGGTCTCCATTGTGGTATTTTAGGCTTCATAATGCGCCACACATTTTCAATGGGAGACAGGTCTGGACTACAGGCAGGCCAGTCTAGTACCCGCACTCTTTTACCATGAAGCCACGTTGATGTAACACGTGGCTTGGCATTGTCTTGCTGAAATAAGCAGGGGCGTCCATGGTAACGTTGCTTGGATGGCAACATATGTTGCTCCAAAACCTGTATGTACCTTTCAGCAATAATGGCGCCTTCACAGATGTGTAAGTTACCCATGTCTTGGGCACTAATACACCCCCATACCATCACAGATGCTGACTTTTCAACTTTGCGCCTACAACAATCCGGATGGTTCTTTTCCTCTTTGGTCCGAAGGACACGACGTCCACAGTTTACAAAAACAATTTGAAATGTGGACTCGTCAGACCACAGAACACTTTTCCACTTTGTATTAGTCCATGTTAGATGAGCTCAGGCCCAGCGAAGCAGACGGCGTTTCTGGGTGTTGTTGATAAACGGTTTTCGCCTTGCATAGGAGAGTTTTAACTTGCACTTACAGATGTAGCGACCAACTGTAGTTACTGACAGTGGGTTTCTGAAGTGTTCCTGAGCCCGTGTGGTGATATCCTTTACACACTGATGTCGCTTGTTGATACAGTACAGCCTGAGGGATTGACGGTCACGGGCTTAGCTGCTTACGTGCAGTGATTTCTCCAGATTCTCTGAACCTTTTGATGATATTACGGACCGTAGATGGTGAAATCCCTAAATTCCTTGCAATAGCTGGTTGAGAAAGGTTTTTCTTAAACTGTTCAACAATTTGCTCACGCATTTGTTGACAAAGTGGTGACGCTCGCCCCATCCTTGTTTGTGAATGACTGAGCATTTCATGGAATCTACTTTTGTACCCAATCATGGCACCCACCTGTTCCTAATTTGCCTGTTCACCTGTGGGATGTTCCAAATAAGTGTTTGACGAGCATTCCTCAACTTAATCAGTATTTATTGCTACCTTTCCCAACTTCTTTGTCACGTGTTGCTGGCATCAAATTCTAAAGTTAATGATTATTTGCAAAAAAAAAAATGTTTACCAGTTTGAACATCAAATATGTTGTCTTTGTAGCATATTTGTCACGTGGGGGTCGCATATTCATGCGGGATCGTTCCTTCAGTGCACAACACGGACACTCCGGACAAAGATGTGAAGGTAAGAGATGATTTAATTACATAAATCATAGGCAAACAGAAAAACAAGCAAAAGAAAAGCGTGCCGAACGCACGGGAAGCTAAAGCTAAACTTAGCACAGGACTCAGGAACATGAAAACAAACCAACGTGATTGTAGCTTACCGCAAACAAGGAGCACAGGACGAGTGAACAGAAATGCAGGCTTAAATAGTGTCAGTGATGGAAAACAGGTGCGCGTCGGGAACACAAGCGGCAGGTGAAAATAATAAGTAACCATGGTGACGAAACAAACTCAAAGGTGCACAAGCAATAACTAAAGGAGTCCAAAACTAACCAAACATAACTAAACAAAACATGATCCGACCACGGATCATGACAGACCCCCCCTTAAAGACAGATTCTAGATGTCCTAAAAACAAAACAAAACAAATGCAGGGTCAAAAGTCACGGGAGGGCGGAGGGAGGACTTGGCGGTGGGTCGCCAGGCCAAGTGTCCCCGAATCCAACAAGGCAAAGTCAAGTGGCGGCGGCGAGTGGAACGACGCTGCAGCCGGCGAGGCGGGCGCCCAGGTAATGGCCACATTGGTGGCCGACTGGGAGGTGGGCGCACTTGGCGAGGCGGACGACCAGGGAATGGCCACATTCGTGGCCGACGGGGAGGTGGGCGCACTTGGCGAGGCGGATGACCAGGGAGCGGCCATATCCGTGGTCGAAGGGGAGGTGGGCGCGGCGGCGTCGTCGTCGTCGTGGCAGGCTTGGGCGCAGACGACGAGTCAGGCGTGGACGCAGCAGCAGACGAGTCAGGCGGGCCAAATTTGGCCCGTGGGCCAGAGTTTGACACCCATGCCATAGATCATCAAATTCTCATTTCTAAATGATATACTTATGGAGTTAGAGGAATTGCACTGGACTGGTTTACCAGCTATTTACAACAACGACAGCAATATGTTGAGATCGATGATCATTGGTCAGAATGTATGAATATTGAATGTGGAATTCCACAAGCTTCGATTTTAGGTCCCAAACTTTTTACTTTATATATAAATGATATTTGTGAGGTTTCGGAAATTTTACAGTATGTATTATTTGCAGACGATACAAATGTATACTGTTCAGAAGATGACTTGAAAATCTTAGCCGATAATATTGAAGAGGAAATGGTTAAACTAAAATTGTGGTTTGATGTAAACAAATTATCTTTAAACTTGGAAAAGACTAAATGTATGGTATTCAGTAATAAAAGAAAGATAGAAGTTAGTTTATCCATAAACAATGTGAAAATTGAGAAGGTGTCTGAAAATAGATTTCTTGGGGTCATCTTAGATGAAAAGTTGACATGGAAAGCTCCTATATTGCATGTGAAAAATAAAGTATCTAAAAGCTTATTTATTTTGAACAAGGTTAAATACCGTTTCCGTATAATACAATGAGAATGTTATATTGTTCAATTATTCTACCTTATTTCAATTATTGTGCAGAAATATGGGGAAATACATATCACAGCAACATAATGCCTTTATTTCTTTCACAGAAAAGAGCAATTTGTATCATTTTTACAGTAGGATATAGAGACCACACAAATCCACTCTTTATTAGGTCAGGATTATTAAAACTAAAAGACATTGTAGAATTGCATACGTACTCTATTAGTGATGTTCAAAGCTAGAAATAAAGTTCTTCCGAAGGACTTACAAAAGTTACTTGTGTTCACGTCTGAAGATGAGAACCACAGAAGGCCGTATGACTTTAAACATCCAAGAGTGCGAACAAATTTGAAGCAAATGTGCTTGTCTGTTGCTGGTGTGAAAGCATGGAATTCTCTAAAGGCCTACTGAAATGCAATTGTCTTATTTAAACGGGGATAGCAGGTCCATTCTATGTGTCATACTTGATAATTTCGCGATATTGCCATATTTTTGCTGAAAGTATTTAGTAGAGGACATCGACGATAATGTTCGCAACTTTTGGTTACTGATAAAAAAGCCTTGCCTGTACCGGAAGTAGCAGACGAGTAGCGTGACGTCACAGGTTGTGGAGCTCCTCACATCTGCACATTGTTTACAATCATGGCCACCAGCAGCGAGAGCGATTCGGACCGAGAAAGCGACGATTTCCCCATTAATTTGAGCAAGGATGAAAGATTCGTGGATGAGGAAAGTGAGAGTGAAGGACTAGAGGGCAGTGGGAGCGATTCAGATAGGGAAGATGCTGTGAGAGGCGGGTGGGACCTGATATTCAGCTGGGAATGACTAAAACAGTAAATAAACACAAGACATACTCTATTAGCCACAACACAACCAGGCTTATATTTAATATGCCACAAATTAATCCCGCATAACAAACACCTCCCCCCTCCCGTCCATATAACCCGCCAATACAACTCAAACACCTGCACAACACACTCAATCCCACAGCCCAAAGTACCGTTCACCTCCCCAAAGTTCATACAGCACATATATTTCCCCAAAGTCCCCAAAGTTACGTACGTGACATGCACATAGCGGCACGCACGTACGGGCAAGCGATCAAATGTTTGGAAGCGTACTCACGGTACCGTGTCTGCGTATCCAACTCAAAGTCCTCCTGGTGAGAGTCTGTTGTCCCAGTTCTCCACAGGCCAATGGTAAAGATTGACTGTCATCTTTCGGGAATGTAAACAATGAAACACCGGCCGTGATTGTTCTTGCTGAAGTCGGCCGCAATACACCGCTTCCCACCTACAGCTTTCTTCTTTGCTGTCTCCATTGTTCATTGAACAAATTGCCAAAGATTCACCAACACAGATGTCCAGAATACTGTGCAATTTTGCGATGAAACAGACGACTTAAAAGCTGGCCACCATGCTGTCTCAAAATGTCCTCTACAATCCGCGACGTCACGCGCTGGCGTCATCATACCGAGAAGTTTTCAGAAGGATATGTCGCGCAAAATTTAAAATTGCACTTTAGTAAACTAACCCGGCCGTAATGGCATGTGTTGCAATCTTAAGATTTCATCATTGATGTATAAACTATCAGACTGTGTGGTCGGTAGTAGTGGGTTTCAGTAGGCCTCTAAAGAAAGACTTAAAAAGTTGCAAGAATATCGTTGAATTTAAAAAGAGTTACAAAAAGAAACAACTGGAATTATATCAAACTGATTTTTGATTTTGATTGGACGTGTCATTTTGAAAATGCTTAAACGAAAATTAAAAGTATGTTGGAGTTGGGGTGTTGGTGGAGGGAACAGTGATAAAGTCATCTAAAATAATTTGTGTTAAAAAGGGGGCAGATAAATATAAGAATAGTATTCTTCTATCTGCTCATGGAAATGTATAAGAAACAAAAAACAATGAAAGTGTCAACTGCATATGGCTTGTATATATGCATTTTCATGAAAGGAATAAAAAGAGATGATGATGATGATTTATGTCTTGTAGGATTTATTACTTATGTCATGATTGTTTTTGGACACTGAGTCTCATCTCCCTTCCTATGTTTAAGGTGATCATACAGACTTTCATCTGTCTGGATGTCACACTGTAGCCTATTCCAGCTGCACTGGGGCAGGAGGCAGGGTACACCCTGGACAAGTTGCAAAACAGAATATTCAACAGGGAAATGCGTCAGATAGGTCCTTTTTTAAAGTTAAAAAGCACTAAATACCACCAAAGAGTTAACGGTGTTAACTATTTGTCAATATAGCAATCATTTTGAATATAATCCGAATCACCAAGGCAATGGCTCTCCTGTGTAGTTCAAAAATGACCCATGATCCTTCTCAGTCAGTCCACCAATAACTGACAAAAGAGAAGAAATGCTCTCTTCAGGACTCAGGGGAGCCTGGAAAACAAAAACATTGTTAGCATCTAGTCTGAACAGACTAAATAGATTATTAAAGATTATTATTCAGCCATCAGTCATCTACATGAGCAGCTTTGATGAGTTACTCGTCTTTACTCTGTACCTGAGAACCGCCCATGTCGGTGCGGACCCAGCCTGGGTGTATAGCCATACAAAGAATACCATCACCTTCCAGGTCTATTGCCAGAGAGCGGCTCACCATGTTGAGGGCAACCTGAATGTATGAGAACAAATTTCTTGTTCAATCAATCAATCAAATATGATTTATGTTGCCCTTAATCGCAAGTGTCTCAACAGTGAGAATCTTAAAGGGGAACATTATCACAATTTCAGAAGGGTTAAAACCATTAAAAATCAGTTCCCAGTGGCTTATTTTATTTTTCAAAGTTTTTTTCAAAATTTTACCCATCACGCAATATCCTTAAAAAAAGCTTCAAAGTGCCTGATTTTAACCATCGTTATAAACACCCGTCCATTTTCCTGTGACGTCACATAGTGAAGCCAACACAAACAAACATGGCGCATAGAACAGCAAGCTATAGCGACATTAGCTCGGATTCAGACTCGGATTTCAGCGGCTTAAGCGATTCAACAGATTACGCATGTATTGAAACGGATGGTTGTAGTGTGGAGGCAGGTAGCGAAAACGAAATTGAAGAAGAAACTGAAGCTATTGAGCCATATCGGTTTGAACCGTATGCAAGCGAAACTGACGAAAACGACACAACAGCAAGCGACACGGGAGAAAGCGAGGACAAATTCGGCGATCGCCTTCTAACCAACGATTGGTATGTGTTTGTTTGGCATTAAAGGAAACTAACAACTATGAACTAGGTTTACAGCATATGAAATACATTTGGCAACAACATGCACTTTGAGAGAGCAGACAGCCCAATTTTCATCAATTAATATATTCTGTAGACATACCCTCATCCGCTATCTTTTCCTGAAAGCTGATCTGTCCAGTTTTGGAGTTCATGTCAGCAGGCCAGGGAAGCTAGGGTCGATATTCTTCTCTTGATCATCTTCGGTGGCATAAGGAACTGTGTGAGCCAAGACATCCAGGGGGTTTAGCTCGCTCGTCTGCGGGAACAAACTGCCGCCATTGCTTGCCGTGCTACCGAGGTCTTTTGTCCCTGAATTGCTCACACACTCCGGCAGATTCAATGGGGTCTGGCGGCAGATTTCTTTGACTTTATCGTTGGAAATGCATCTGCTTTGAGTGTCGCAGGATATCCACACATTCTTGCCATCTCTGTCGTAGCAAAGCTTTCGTCGGTAAAGTGTGCGGAACAAACGTCCAATTTCTTGCCACTTTCGCATCTTTGGGCCACTGGTGCAACTTGAATCCGTCCCTGTTCGTGTTGTTACACCCTCCGACAACACACCGACGAGGCATGATGTCTCCAAGGTACGGAAAACAGTCGAAAAAAACGGAAAATAACAGAGCTGATTTGACTCGGTGTTTGTAATGTGTTTGAGAAAATGGCGAATTGCTTCACGATGTGACGTCACGTTGTGACATCATCGCTCCGAGAGCGAATAATAGAAAGGTGTTTAATTCGCCAAAATTCACCCATTTAGAGTTCGGAAATCGGTTAAAAAAAAAAAAGGTCTTTTTTCTGCAACATCAAGGTATATATTGACGCTTACATAGGTCTGGTGATAATGTTCCCCTTTAACACCATAATGCACCAGGTGGTATGAATTCTGTTTTATAAAATGTTTTTTGTAACAGTATTTATCTTGCTAGAAAGGCAATGCAAGCTTGTGTTTGTATAGGACTGACAAACCTTAGATACTCTATAGGGGTACCAGTTGAAGCGTTCGAGAAGCTCCTTATTTGTGAGCTCAATAGAGCCAAGTGTAGAAGACATGTTAATGACAGCTGCCCTCTGGATGCTCATGGTCGCTGGATCGCATGCTCCTCTGGATGCAGCTCGCTTCAGCAGAGGAAGGAAGGCCTGACATAAACAGAGAAGGAACAGACTCATCATGTTATTGAGTGTATTGAAATACCAATATATTTACTTAACATGGACAGATAAGTGCCTTTCCCAAAATTGAGTAGAGCTTTACTTTACTTTAATTGGTTAAGTCTTTACCTTGGTAATCATTAGAGGTGCTACAGCATTAGTGTGGAAGTTTTCAATCATCTTCTCAGCGGTTACAGTGTGGAAGTCAGCTATCACATTGATTCCTGCATTGTTGATAAGGCAGTTCAGACCTTCCTCCTGTACCAGCTGATGCACCTCTTCCACACCCTTCTGGATACTTTCATGACTCTGTACATCTGGGAGAATAACATCATCCAATAATTAAACCAGAAGAAAAGAAGGCTAACAGTTCACTGGTCTGTTTTCCTACAGCAGGTAATTTACCCATGGAAGTGGCAAAAAGCTTGTTAGACTATTACAACACCTCACAGCAGTGACGTACAGCCCTCACATTTCTGTTTTATTTAGTGCTGTCAAATTATATATTTTTTATTTAGATTAATCACACTTTTGAATTTGAAGTGGTTATTAATCACAGGTTACTCACTTGCATACTTTAAAATGACTTAAAACATTTGGACAAAAATGCAATTTTATTCTCAGAATGTCCTACAAGAACAGTCAAAGTCTCCTCGCTTATCTTTGCACTGACATATGTATTGATCTGATCACTAACCGTACATACAACAACCCGGACCACCTCTCAGGTAACCATCAGCGGTTATAGGGGGACTGCACTTTTCTTTAAAAATGTGTCTATCATTCACAATCCCTATGTAAAACAAACACTCTTATGTTGTTGTTGTTTTTATGCATTCTAACTCATAAATAAACGCTAGCAAAGTCTTCTAACAATTTGGGTAATGGAATTCGATCTATTCCGCCTATAAAGCGCTCTAAAAGTATCGAAAACCTCCATCAAATAATTATATCAAGCTGTAAGTATATATGTAATGTAGTAACAGGCACATTCATAATAACGTGCAATAAACAGGAATAAATAGCTCTCTGATTAGTGCCTGGGAGCAGGTGAGCGTCCCGACCACTAATCAGAGGCAGGTGAAAAATAATCAGCAACCACGTCAACCAAGAAACACAAATCCGGGTGCTGAAAAACAGAACTAAGGGAATCCTAGACATAAAGAAAACATGATCTGGGCGGCGGATCATCACAGAGGAGAACCTTCCAGAAAGAAAACCATCTATGTAAAAGTTTGCCAAAATGCAACTGAAAGACTCTCAGACCATAACAAACATTGGTTAGACACGCACACGCTGGTTGCGCCCGACCCGCAAAGTTTCCCGCGCTTTCTTTTGCCAACGAAACCGCTGGCAGTACACGGCGCGGCCGAGGACCCGCTGCGGCCGACGACAATCGAAGTTGCATGTTTTCCTCCAACAACATTTTCACTCATTCATTATATTATACAGGTGAAACTCATGAATTTAGAATATGGAGTAAAAGTCTATTCATGTCATCAATTCAACTTCAAATGTGAAACTAATACGTGATACAAAGTAATTACATGCAAAGTTAGACATGTCAAGCCTTTTTTATTATCATTTTAATTATCATAGTTTACAGTTTTTGAAAACCCCACATACATTTTTGAGATTTTCAGTACATTTATAAAAAAATAAGTCTTGAAATATCTTGTGTTGCATGTTATAGGCCTATGTTATTGTTTCACCTTGTAAATCTAAGCAAACTTTTGCACGGTATATTTTCTAGGCAGATGACAAAGATTCTTAAAAGTTTTACATTTTTTTTACTAAATGTTACATTGTTGTCTAATTTCCACATGTTTTATTTTGTTAAATTCTACAGATTTTTTCTTGTTTATTTTCAAAACAGTTTTTCTATGCTATGTGCCTCTGAAGACCTCACTGTTGGCTTTGTAAGGTCATGTTTAGGGATGTCCCGATCCGATATTTGGATCGGATCGGCTGCCGATATTTGCTAAAAAATGCGTATCGGCAAGGCATGGGAAAATGCCGATCCAGATCCAGTTTAAAAAAAAAACTCTGGTCCGTGTTTTCCAACGCACCGATTTAAATAATACATTCCACTTTTCTGCTGCTCCCTAATTTCTGTTCCACATTTTCCAACACACTTTCAACACATCCACAGGTCTGTGGATTCTCACGCAGTTTCTTTTAGCTGCTGGCATTACACGACAGGCTCTTCTCACTCTTTCCTGTGTCTCCCTCTCACAGACAGCAAGCGCACCTTCTTACACACGTCACATACTGTCACGTCATACGTCACATACGTATACGTCCTCCTTGAGCAGAGAGGTAGCAGCATGGCTAACGTTAGCTGTGATGCTAGCGCAGCCGTGTGACCAACGTTCCCTCTAAGGTGCGCGCCTGCGCAATTACGCACTGCTCAAGCGTCCTCTGCGCACGGCAAATCTATGCCACGCACAACATCAAATAAAAAAATAAGCGCATAACAATTTTCGACACACGGACACGACAGAGAAAACAGTTTTCGTCATCATTGTTCAAATATTGTAACGTCTGTCGAGACGCTTATCTCCATTCGGTGCCACACGTCCACACCATCAAAATGCCGAGGCAAAAATTTCCAGATCAAAACCGTATGAAAAAATTAGTGATTTTTTTTGTTGTGATTTCCTTCTCTGCATGAAAGTTCAAAAGTAGCATATATTAATGCAGTATGAACAAGAATGTTTTAATGTAGACATGCAAGCCTTGAAAGAAAATTTAGAAAATCAAGACTACATTTCCTGCAAATGGGTGCATTTCTACCCTATATTTTAACTTTAGATTTATTCTCATATCAAACTCTTTTGGCTGTCTTTTTGGCACTTACATCCGGCGCCCCCCTCCACACCCTGGATTATAAATAATGTAAATAATTCAATGTGATTATCTTGTGTGATGACTGTATTATGATGATAGTATATATCTGATAGTATATATCTGTATCATGAATCAATTTAAGTGGACCCCAACTTAAACAAGTTGAAAAACTTATTGGGGTGTTACCATTTAGTGGTCAATTGTACGGAATATGTACTTCACTGTGCAACCTACTAATAAAAGTCTCAATCAATCAATCAAAACACATAGAATCATCATACTGCTGTGATTATATGCATCAAGTGTTCATTCAAGGCTAAGGCAAAATATCGAGATATATATCGTGTATCGCAATATGGCCTTAAAATATCGCAATATTTAAAAAAGGCCATATCGCCCAGCCCTAGTTTCAATGATGCCATTTCTGTTTGTCATGTATAATTTTGTCTATTTTGTGTTTATCCTTGAATAAACAGGTCAGTTTCTTGTTACCAACCATTGTGTATTATTCAAACTCCCCTAATTCAGCTGGCTAGTTGTTATCAAGAGTACTAAAACCCTTTTCAACATGATTCTGACAACTAAGTAAGCTAAATAACTTTAAACTTTAATACATGCTCAGATAGGCCAGTATCGGTCAGTATCGGTATCGGTCAGTATCGGTATCGGATCGGAAGTGCAAAAACAATATCGGTATCGGATCGGAAGTGCAAAAACCTGGATCGGGACATCCCTAGTCATGTTAGCTCTAAACTGAACACAATTGATGTTAATCCACCTTTATGTTATCTTTTTTTCTAAATAAGAATAAAGAACAAAATCATTAAGCAGAGTCGCAGGTGGAATCGAAACGGGAAAATTCTTATCCCTATGTTGGAATAATGTTGGTAATGGCAAATATCCAAATCTGGGTGTCGGACGGAAATTTAACAATATGGATCAGTGCATTCCAAGCCCTGATGCTACCTACACAAATGTCTTTTTGAAGGCATGCGGGGGCAAACAAATTATGGGCGTGTGCGGCGTCTCTAATTAGAGCTAGAACCACCCAATTCAATAAAAGCTTCTGTCACTGTCACAGAAAACGTCATGTGAAATTTTCTGTGTTCTAAGAAGTGATAAGAAGGCGCATACCTAATATTATTTTATTTTGTTTATGAACAAATGTTAAGGTTTCTTTTTATGTTTGTATTTATGCCATGAAATGCTTATATTTGTTTTAAAATGTCCTCATGACAGTTGTGCACGGTGTTTGCTGGAGACAACCCAAAGATTGTGTGAATAAACCCCGGTAAAACATCAGTTGGAGCGTGGTCTGTCTTACCATAAGAACAACTTGGGAGCAAATACAGCTTTTTCCCCTGAGTCTGTCGGATTGATGAACAGTAGATGTACTATTTGTCAAACAGCATAAAATTGCATTTGGCACACTTGTTCACTGCATGAAATGCAATTATATGCTGATTGTATTATTGTTGCATATGAGATAGGCTCCAGCACTCCCTGCCACCCAGTAAGGGACACGTGGTAGAAAATGCATGGATGGATAATTTAGCTATTTCATATTTAGTACTTTATTTCATTTAAAATACCTTATTTAGTTTTTTATGTTCCATGTTTAGAACAGTGGTTCTTAACCTTGTTGGAGGTACCGAATCCCACCAGTTTCATATGCGCATTCACCGAACCCTTCTTTAGTGAAAAATAAAATATTTTGTTTTTTTCAAATTCAAGACAAAGTTATATGTTTTTCGTAACACTTTAGTATGGGGAACATATTCTAAGTACCGTAACAAAGACTTAATTTAGAGTTATTTGGTTAGGGTTAGGGCCAGGGTTAGAGGGTTAGGCTTATAATAAGGCCATGCCGAATAAGGCATTATTAAGTACTTAATAATGACTAGTTAAGAGCCAATATGTTACTAATTTGCATGTTAATAAGCAACTAATCAATGGTGAATATGTTCCCCATACTTAAGTGTTACCATGTTTTTTTACTGGTGCACAAAATTAACCGTGCATGAACATCACCTTGTTCAAACAACAAAATCAACACAGTGCATAAACTCACAACAAATTACACACCTGCAAATCAGTGTGACTTCTGCTGTTGTCGTATTCGTAATACGCCGATAGGGAGAAGTTTTTATTTACACGATGAGTCGGGTGTGTCTTAACCTCCGCCGAACCCCTGAGCCCGACTCACCGAACCCCTAGGGTTCGATCGAACCCAGGTTAAGAACCACTGGTTTAGAATGACAATAAAATACCTTGCTACTTAGCTTCATGATTTACGTTGTATTGGCACCTTAAGTTAGTCCCGTTAATCGATAATGTCTTTAAAGTGGAACAATTACTCAGTTTCCCATCTTAGCTGAAACATGACTGTTGATCAAACCTGGTTTTTTCCACACTCATCCAGACTTTTGGTAACTGACATTGGAGCAACATCACGACTCTTGTGGCTAGGGGCAGTGTTTTTCAGAATAGAATGGGCTTTATTGTCATTATATTTGCATATAACGAGATTAAGGACTCCAATTTAAGGTGCGGTAGTGGGAACAAATATGGGGTAGAGTCGACTAGTGAGCAAACATGATATTTGTCAACAATATCAGTACAGTAGCTTGTTGGCAATACTGACAATAGCAATTGATGAGAGATGGGGAGTGTTATTGCAGCAGGGAACTAATCAAGGTGTTTGCAAAGGTAGGCTGTACTCTCTCTTCACTAGGTCATGTAAACACAGGAAATAATGTATCCCAAATAATTGAATCGCCGCAGCTCCTAATGCTCCTCATTCAAACTTGAGACGTATTAATCTCTAACTCAGGGGTGTCAAACGTACGGCCCGAGGGCCGGATTAGGCCCGCCCAACAGGTTTTATCCGGCCTGCGAGATGAGTTTGCTAAGTAGAAAAATGAACCTGAAATATTTTAATGAAAGAAACCGCTGTTCTAAATGTGTCCACTAGATGTCGCAATAGCAATTCTTTGCATCTTTGTAGATGATGCTACATATGTACAAAATAAACCACATGATGTAAGTATATCAGTCGAGGAAAATGATCAAACTACATAAATAACATCCTGTCATTTGATTTTGATATATTTTGTTTATCTTAATAGAAAATTAACACCAATGAGTTGACTGATGAACATTATAACATCATTTATTAAGAAAATATAAATAACAACAAATAGAGATTGAATAATAATAACCGCAACATGTAAGTGGAAAAAACAAAACAACAACATTATGATTTGGACAATTTCAGAATGTGCTCGTTCTATTTTTAAACAAAGAAAGCAATCTGAAGTTGTCTTTATTTTTAAGTTATCGTGCCGTGTCTTTACCAGTCCGGCACCTCCAAAACCCTCAAATCGAGACTCCAAACATCCCAGAACAAGCTAGTCAGATTACTTCTAGACCTCCACCCCAGATCACACCTCACTCCTATCCACTTCTCCAAAGTGGGCTGGCTCAGGGTGGAGGACAGAGTAAAACAACGTGCACTGAGCCTAGTCTATAAAATCCGCTACACCTCCCTGATACCGAAGTACATGTTAAACTACTTCCATAACGTAAATGACCGCCATAACCACAACACCAGGGGGAGCTCCACTAACCACGTTAAACCCAGATTCCGATCTAACAAAGGTCTTAACTCATTCTCTTTCTATGCCACATCAATGTGGAATGCACTCCCAACAGGTGTAAAAGAAAGGGCATCTCTATCCTCCTTCAAAACCGCACTAAAAGAACACCTCTAGGCAACTTCAACCCTAAACTAACACCCTCCCTTCCTCATCATACCTCTTCGGATTGTAAATAATCAAATGTAAACAATCAAATGTAGTCACTTTTTCTTATAATTTTTGATCTCTCTCTCTATGTCCAATACTTGCTGTACATATGTACCAAGTCAGACCTACACTGTTCCAATGTCAATTTCTCTGATGATGCAATTGTTGATGACTGAAGTGTTGATAACAACCAAACTTACCCCCCCCTCCATATCCCACACCCCGGATTGTAAATAATGTATATAATTCAATTTATATACTGTGATGATTATCTTGTGTGATGACTGTATTATGAAAATAGTATATATCTGTATTAAACAAGTTGAAAAACGTATTCGGGTGTTACCATTTAGTGGTCAATTGTACGGAATATGTACTTCACTGTGCAACCTACTAATAAAAGTTTCAATCAATCAATCAATCACTTGGGAGTAGATTTTTCTCCATGTGGCCCCCGATCTGAAATGAGTTTGATACCCCTGCTCTAACTAGTCACATGACAATAGGCAGGGAAAAAAAAAAAAAAAATAAAAAAAAAATATATATATATATACATATATATATATATATTTCAGGGTTCCCTCTCCTCTCTAAGTCTAATTCCACAGCGATTCCTGCCTTCTTTTCAAGCTGTTGCGTTGGATTTTTAGACCTAAATAGAGTAAGTAAAATACAGTAGACAAAGCTTGGTGAATGACGATAAAAGAAACACATGCTGAGGCACTGAGCAGTTGTGACAGAATAGTAGACTGCATAAACAGGATGTAACGTAGGGGCTCCACATCTCCTAAATGGCCGCACCCTGTGTGTACTGTACTGCACAGGAGGTGATGTCCCCAAAATAGCAGCACCGTTATGATTGCAGCGGCACACACAATTAATCAATGAAGCGTTTGTACATCGAGACATGGTACACATCGTACACAGAGGCACATTTGGCGTGATTTAAAAGTTTATAAACCGAAAAGTTTGCAAATTGAGGGGTGCGTAAAACGAGGTTCCAGTGTACCAGATAAATGTTCCGAATTAATAGAGTCTATTAGATTGCTAAAAATACCAGGAGTTAATCAATAATATACCTGTGTGCAGCTTTTTAAACAAATCAAAACAACATGCTTGTTTTTTTTGAGGAAGTTAGACAGCGTTGGTGTTTGTTGTTTTTGCTTTTAAATGGACAAAAGTTTAATAGTTATTTTGTTTTAGTAACAGACTAATGAGCAGCACAAATACAACCCAAAACTTTCTTAATGCGCTTACCCAGAGCGATTATGTGGATGTTGGGATGCTTCTTCGCCAATTCATGAAGTTTCTGGTAAAAAGAAACAAAAAAACACAACCAGATTATTAAATTATTTCAATTCAAATGGTGTTAGAATAAAAGTAAAAAAAAAAAAAAAAAGTTAAAAGTCCCAACGACAGTCACGCACACACACTAGGTGTGGTGAAATTATCCTCTGCATTTGACCCATTCCCATGTTCACTCCCCGGGAGGTGAGGGGAGCAGTGAGCAGCAGCGGTGGCAGCGCTCGGGAATCATTTGGTGATTCAACCCCCAAATCCAACCCTTGATGCTGAGTGCCAAGGAGGGAGGTAATGGGTCCCATTTTTATAGTCTTTGGTATGACTCGGCCGGGGTTTGAACTCACGACCTTCCAGTCTCAGGGTGGACACTCTAATCACAAGGCCACTGAGCAGGTAAACAGCCTTTTTCCACCGCAGGAACCTTTACAGGGACTTTGCCATTTACCCAGGTAAATAAAATACCCTTCTACAACTACCAGGTAAATAAAGTTCCACAGTAACTATTTCAGTTCCTGGTAGCGAGGCAGGACTTTCAAAGTCCCTGCTGCAACTTGAGAGGGGCGGTCTGTGCTTTTAAAAGCCGATTACCGTATTTAATCGGTATAAGTCGCACCGGAGTATAAGTCGCACCTGCCGAAAATGCATAATAAAGAAGGAAAAAACATACAGTATATAAGTCGCACTGGAGTATAAGTCGCATTTTTGGGGAAATTTATTTGATAAAACCCAACACCAAGAATAGACATTTGAAAGGCAATTTAAAATAAATAAAGAATAGTGAACAACAGGCTGAATAAGTGTACATTATATGACGCATAAATAACCAACTGAGAATGTGCCTGGTATGTTAACGTAACATATTATGGCAAGAGTCATTCAAATAACTATAACATATAGAACATGCTATACGTTTACCAAACAATCTGTCACTCCTAATCGCTAAATCCTTCCTGTAGGTGGGAAGCGGTGTATTGCGGGCGGCTGCAGCAACACAAACACAGCCGGTGTTTCATTGTTTACATTCCCGAAAGATGACAGTCAAGCTTTACCATTGGCCTGTGGAGAACTGGGACAACAGAGACTCTTACCAGGAGGACTTTGAGTTTTGAGCTACTAGAGTATATATATATGTCTTGTGTTTATTTACTGTTTTAGTCATTCCCAGCTGAAAATCAGGTCCCACCCGCCTCTCACAGCATCTTCCCTATCTGAATCGCTCCCAGTGCCCTCTAGTCCTTCACTCTCACTTTCCTCATCCATGAATCTTTCATCCTCGCTCAAATTAATGGGGAAATCGTCGCTTTCTCGGTCCGAATCGCTCTCGCTGCTGGTGGCCATGATTGTAAACAATGTGCGAATGTGAGGAGCTCCACAACCTGTGACGTCACGCTACTCGTCTGCTACTTCCGGTACAGGCAAGGCTTTTTTATCAGCGACCAAAAGTTGCGAACTTTATCGTCGATGTTCTCTACTAAATCCTTTCAGCAAAAATATGGCAATATCGCGAAACGATCAAGTATGACACATAGAATGGACCTGCTATTCCCGTTTGAATAAGAAAATCGCATTTCTTAACACTGCACACCAAATCTGATTTTCTTTACCCTTAAGTGACACAGATCTGATTTTGTTTGCCAGTCTAATCGCCCCAAAGTGCTTCAAATCTGATGTTGTTTTCACATCAGATTCAGGCCACTTAAGCAGGTAGTCCAAATCAGATTGGAATCTGATCTTTTCAAATATGATTTCAGTCTAAGGGGCAATGTGAGCTGAATGCGATTGTGTCTTTTTTGTCAGCTTTGGGCAAGCTATGTCATTTGTGTTCCCGGGGAAAGACGCAGCCCACCAGCTGTAGCAGGCCTCGAATTTTAAGTTTTTAAGGTCTTGGCAAGAATTTTAAGTTTTTAAGGTCTAGGCAAGTGCTGCCTTAAAGGAGGGCTCATATTTTAGAGCACTGAGGCAATATATATATATATATATATATATATATATATATATATATATATATATATATATATATATGGTAACACTTTAGTATGGGGAACATATTGTAAGTAACAAAGACTTAATTTAGAGTTATTTAGACACTAGGGGAACATATAAGGGTTAGGGTTACTAATAAGCAATAATTCTGAGGTTATTGAGGGAAGACTCTTTCAATGGCTTACTGGTTGTATAATAAGGCCATGCAGAATAAGGCATTGATAAGTACTTAATAATGACTAATTAAGAGCCAATATGTTACTAATTTGCATGTTAATAAGCAATGGTGAATAAGAAAATGGATGGATGGATGGATGTTCCCCATATTAAAGTGTTAGCATATATATATATATATATATATATATATATATATATATATATATACACACACACACACACTCAAGTATAGGATATTCAAATACTCAAATGTCAATTACTTGAAATAGACTGTATCTATAGTGTATGACCTAACTAACTTGTAGTAAACTTTAGTAAGGTTGAGTATAAACAAATATATAAAACGCCCTGCATTTTTCATTCCATTATTGTTTACATCAGCAACTTATGTTCAACGTTTACAAAAAAGTAAACAAATCGTTGACAGCCACGAATAAAAAAAACCCATTCACGATACATCACATAAACAACATTGACAGGTCAAGAACTGCTGAGTTTCAAGGGCAAACAATCGACTAATTTACCACTGCATTTAAACTATGAAATTAACCTACCTAAAGAAGTTTTGTAGCTTGCTACATTTTTCCCAACAGCCTGTAATTGTTCGTGTTTTCTTTTTTTGATTCGTTCCTTACTCGGCATTTTGAGAGCTGCCTGACCTAAATTCACCGAACACCTGACATCCTTCCAGACCCTGATGCAACTAGTGTATCTCTCAGAACAACTTCGCTCTTCTCGTTGTCGGTTAACCTTTGACACACTCTTCCAAAATGACTGAGCCCATGTTGTTTGTACCGATTAACGTTAATTATGCGATGTTTTAAACCAGGTGTGTCAAACTCAAATACAGAGTGGGCCAAAATTTAAAACTGAACAAAGCCGCGGGCCAAGGTTGAACAAATTAACCTTTTAATAGGGACCCAAACAAGTTTTGCATTGAATATTGAACAAGCAAGGCTTATATAACTTTATAGTGACATGCAAAATCGAGTTTCAAATAATAATAATAATAATTAAAAAATATCAATGGCATATCAAATACAATTTAAATAAAAATTGAATGCCTCTTTTCTATTTGCAGCCTTCTAAAGTAAATATCAACATTAACTTTTTCACAGGCTAATAAATTTGAAAATAAAATAATGAATAAAACAACCATTCAGGACTTTAAACTGCTCAGTTTGCAACACACTGATCTAATCTGATGTGCCCAAGCCAGATACCTGGCATCTTTTCTTGGATGTTAGTTCATTAATGTCAGGGCTCAGGCTTTGAGCTGAGGCAACCTTCATTATCGAACGAAGGTGTTCATCAGTCATTATATCTCGTCCACCCGGACCACAGTCTTGGGGGCGTGCCTTATATGCACTGCCTTTAACGTACTCTACGAGCTATCGTCACGTCCGCTTTTCATCCATTCTAACATTGTTCAGACCCAGTCACAAGATATGTGCGGCTTCTGTACGCACACACGAGTGAATGCAACGCATACTTGATCAACAGCGATACAGGTTACACTGAGGGTGCCAGTATAAAAAACTTTAACACTGTTACAAATATACGCCACACTGTGAATCCACACCACACAAGAATGACAAACACATTTCGGGAGAACATCCGCACCGTAACACAACATAATCACAACAGAACAAATATCCAGAATCCTTTGCAGCACTAACTCTTCCGGGACGCTACAAAATACACCCCCGCTACCACCAAACCTCCCCCCCACAAACACGCACACCTTGTAGCGTCCCGGAAGAGCTAGTGCTGCAAAGGGTTTTGGGTATTGGTATGGGGGGGAAGGTTTTTGTAGGGGGAAGAAATTTGGCGTGACACCTCCCTTCACTTTTTTCCTGCATTTTCTGGTGATGGACTGACAGTCCTCAATTATTTTACCTTCAGCATGCTTTGCCAATCCAAAATATGTCCAGACTTCAGATTGTGTCCGTTTAACACGAAGGCAAAATCTCAAGAGCAAGGTCCGAATGTTGTTTTCCGCCATTGCAAACAGCGCTAGTGTGCATATACCATCTTCGGAGGCGCGGCTGCTGGTGCGTTAGCAGGAAGTGAGCAATGCTGCCTGGAATGCATTAATAAATGACGGTTTTTCAATCATTTAAAAATTAAACGGTGTTACTAACCGTCTGGAATTTTACCGCGGTTTATCGTTATATCGTTTACCGTTACATTCCTCGTCCATAAACAAGTAAAAAGTCAAGGGCGGTCACGGCATGTTCTTGCCGTAGATGCTGGTTAATATTTTAGGGCATTACGGCAAGTGACAAGGGTGGTTGGGGCACTTGCCAAAGTTGCCGTGGTTAAATTTGAGCCCTGACTATAGAGCAGCAGGACAGGTGTAACTTGTCCTGCTGCTCTCTCTTTACTCGTCCACTCACTCACTGACATCACTCTGCCAACACGTTGCCATTCTCACAAACACACATACACTACCCTCATAAGTTAACCAGCTCCCCTGTTGTGCACATGTAGATACGTAGATGCGAACACAGCTGCTTGGCTTGATGCCAAATACTAGCGCAGTTAAAACTGAAAAATTAGCAGTCAATTAATGCAAGTGAAATGAAACAATTTTGTAACAAATTGTGTTTTGTCTTTAACAAATGTGTTTTACCTGCTGCATGGCGTATATGTGTACATTTATCCATAGTTTTGTGTTTAGTACTCAATTAATAATTAATAATAATCTTAAAGCACAACCAGGAGTGGCAACCATAAATCATGAATAATTTAATATAAGGTCAATAAAACTTTCTGTTCTATTCTAACTAGGGATATCTGATAATGGCTTTTTGCCGATATCCGATATTGTCCAACTCTTTAATTACCGATACTGATATCAATCGATACTGATATTAACCGATACTGATACATACAGTCGTGGAATTAACACATTATTATGCCTAATTTGGACAACCACGTATGGTGAAGATAAGGTGTTTTTTTTAAAATATTAATAAAATAAAATAAGATAAATAAATTTAAAAAAAATTATTGAATAAAAAAGAAAGTAAAACAATATAAAAACAGTTACATAGAAACTAGTAATTAATGAAAATGAGTAAAATTAACTGATAAAGGTTAGTACTATTAGTGGACCAGCAGCACGCACAATCATGTGTGCTTACGGACTGTATCCCTTGCAGACTGTATTGATATATATTGATATATAATGTAGGAACCAGAATATTAATAACAGAAAGAAACAACCCTTTTGTGTGAATGAGTGTAAATGGGGGAGGGATGTTTTTTGGGTTGGTGCACTAATTGTAAGTGTATCTTGTGTTTTTTATGTTGATTTAATTAAAAAAACAAAACAAAAAAAAAAACAAAAAAAACGATACTGATAATAAAAAAACCGATACCGATAATTTCCGATATAACATTTTAAAGCATTTATCGGCCGATAATATCGGCAAGCCGATATTATCGGACATCTCTAATTCTAACCTAATCCTTGATTATGGCAGACTATATGTAATATGAAAAATTTGTAAATTGTTGTGTTAATGTAGTGTAATTGTAATTGTAACATCCTGTAATTGTTTGTGTTTTCTTTTTTTGATTTGTTCCTTACTCTGCATTTTGAGAGCTGCCTGACCTAAATTCACCGAACACCTGACGTCCTTCGAGACCCTGATGCAACGAGTGCATCTCTCGGAAAATCTCGGAACAACTCGGCTGTTCTCGTTGTCGGTTAACCTTTTGACACACGCTTCCAAAATGGCTGCGCCCATGTTGTTCATACCGATTAATGTTAATTATGCGATGTCTTCATCTGCAGCCAACTTCTGATGCTGGCTGCCCATTGTTGCACTCGGGCAGGGTTGGCACTAGGGATGATACTCGAAACCGATTTTCCCGGTTGTTCGATAAGAAAAGAACCGAGTCCTCGGACTCGAATCCCTTTTTGAGAACCGGTTCCTGTTATCAAGACCACTATAGTAAAGAAAAAGAGTTGGTTCTTTATTCGAATCCCTGGGAACGAATCCCGTCCCGACCAGAAATGCCCCGTGAGACTTCACAAGAAATGACGTCACGGAGCTCAGTCATTAGGCGCAGATAGCGAAAGCAGGGAAAAAAATGGACCGGAAAAAGCGCTCCAAGGTGTAATAAAGTTCAAAACAAAAGGTATAATCCAATGAATAACTTTACTGAGAGATTTGAGCAGGGTACAAATACATGACGAACACTTTTACGACTAACCGGAAACATAGCAACCAGGCTAGCAACGCACCTCCTTTACGGCAGCTGTCGCAACGTTCTTAAAGCAACCGCACCACATACATACATCTCCCTTTTTTAACTTTTGTTTTTCTTTCCTTGTAAACAAAACAAAATCACACTGTATATGTGTTGTCTGTCTAATTATAAATAATGCAGACAAAGCGTGTTGGCTGAGTTCTTGACGTTTACTTTCACAGCGTGCTCATAACCTCATTCTTAGCTGCCGGCTGGCGACATGCAACAACACTTTTCGGGGCTACCGCGCATGCTCGTCACTCCCGTTGCATGCTGGGTAGTGTAGTTGTTATATTCCCTAGCTCATAACATCACATCTTTCCCCCTATAAAGAAATAATGTTAACTCAATGAAGTGTTTTTTTTTTAGCTTTAACTTTTCATTTTTTAGCATTGTAACCACATTTGCAAACAACTTTTCTCTTCATAGAATTTTCTTTCAATAAAGAAATCAAGTGCAAAAATGTCAAAGCATCATAACAAACAGTTATGTCAAATAGCAGCAGAAGTGCACTTTTTGGAGAGCTGTATTATTTTCAGTTTTGTGCCCAAGGGACTGATTTTATTTAACACTATAGTATTATTTATACACCTATAGTGATCACAGAGACAGGTTGCTTTTGTGTTACTGTATATATTTGTTTTTCTGAAAAATCCCACTTAATATACTTTGGGCAACAACAGTCAATATTTATTTATTTTATTTTTTTAGGGGGGGTAACAGTCAATATTTATTGATATATTAGATTTTATTTTTTTCTTATATAATAAAAGTGAGCTTTTGTTAAACCAAATATTGTGTGTGTTTTCCATATACAACAACCTATCTGGACTCGATAAGAGAATCGATAAGGAATCGGTTCGACAAGAGGATTCGATAATAGGCTTAAACTCGATAATTTCTTATCAAACATCATCCCTAGTTGGCACCTTTACCGTACCTGTTTACGTATAGTTTGTTTCCTTTTTGTATTCTTTATTTCATTTTCTTTTCTTGTATTTTAGTTTGCTGAGGACAGGCAGCGGTGGTGTCCTGGGTGGTGGTTCCCTCCCTTTCGGTGTGCTGTGTGGTTGTCATGTGTGATTGGGATGACCTTATTTGGCATTATTTTTACATTAATCCAGCTGGTTATGTCTTTTTTCGTCAATTTTAACACTTAGTAATAAAATAAGATTTTATTAGTGCTCACGTCTCCTGCCTCATTGGTATCGAACCTGTGTGTCTAGTTGGTATTATCGTTTCATTGGGCGAACTTCCCAAGG
Source organism: Nerophis lumbriciformis (assembly GCF_033978685.3). Lineage (NCBI taxonomy): Eukaryota > Metazoa > Chordata > Actinopteri > Syngnathiformes > Syngnathidae > Nerophis > Nerophis lumbriciformis. The sequence continues at coordinate 30,553,824 of NC_084557.2, read as the reverse complement.
TGGCCTAAACAGTTTTTAATGTTATCTACGTTATCTACATGTAAAGCGGCAATTTGGCTTAAACTGAGTCCACTTTGCCGCAATTGCTTATATATTTGCCTCTAAACATTTCAAAATGCGCCCAAATTTGCAGCAATTCGGGTAAATAAACAGTATTCTAAAGGGGCTCTCGACCATCGCCTGGATTCTGGAAGTGGTTGTGCGAAATTCTGTATCACTGAAATATTTTGTATCCCCTGCCGCGGGAGCGCGCATGGGGCCGAAGTTCTGTTCCTTGTTCAGACAGCGGCAGCACTTCTGTGTTATTAGTGATGTCAATGATACAAAATGTGGATTATTACGATCATGCTTTGATTGTCAAAAATGTTGTTGGTGTAACATGTGACATTCCTACCCAAATAAATGCTTTTGATCATCTGTAAATTACATGTTGTATTCACATCGCTGCACAAGCTTCTCTATTGTGTACGGTGTAATGCTGTGAAGTGGTTGGTCAGCCTACCTATTTTCTGCAAATTACATTATTAACATTCTGTAATTTGGTTTTCCAATTTATTTCACCTTATGATGGATTAAAAATAACACCCATATACCGTATTTTATTTAAGTCACAGTTTTTTTCATAGTTTGGCCGGGCTCCAGTGCGACTTATATATGTTTTTTTCCTTTTTTATTATGCATTTTCGGCAGGTGCGACTTATACTCCGGTGCGATTTATACTCCGAAAAATACGGTAATAGGAACAAACACTATAGAGTAGACTCAAATCCATGTTAAAAAAACACAACAAAAAACCAAGTATTTTATGCCAGAAACTGTGTCCCATATGCCATAACATGTGCTCCCCTCTATTTCCCTCAAAGTATGTATTTTTTTTAGGATTATTATGTAAATTTTTAGTATCATTTACAGCTAAACTTGTATATATACGTCTATTTTCCTCAAGCTATGTACTAACATCATGTGGATTATATGTACAGACATGGCATTGTACAAAACCTGTGAATTTGGACTCACGTTATTAATTTATTTTTTTTAATTAATCAATCCAACAAAACAATACACAACAATACCATAATAATGCAAATCAAATTCCGAAACCAAATCCGACCCAGAAACATTCAGAATAGCAATAAACAGAGCAATTGAGAGAGGACACACAAATGTTATTTTATTAATGAGAAAAAAAGTTAGTAGGGGATACATAATGTTTCAGCATATTTCTGTGCTGCCATAAAGTGTGACACCCTTCTATTTTTCTCAATTGATTTATCAGATTTAGAATCAGACTCAGAAATACTTAATTAATCCCAGAGGGGAAATTAAAATGTACTAACTTCATGTGGATTATTGAGTACAATTTTAGTATCATTTACAGCAAATTTTTTAATATTTGGACTCATTTTATTAATTACAAAAAAGTTAGTAGGGGATACATAATATTTCAGCATATTTATGTGCTGCCATAAAATGTATCCCACTCCTCAATTAATGTGTTTACTTCATGTGGTTTATTGAGTACAATTTTAGTATCATTTACAGCTAATCTTGTATATTTGGACTCATGTTATTAATTACAAAAAAGTAGGGGATACATAATATTACAGCATACTTCTGTGCTGCCATAAACCCCTTTTACAATCTGTACTAATGGGACATTAACAAAGTGGGTCCTGACATGGAGTTGGAAAGCGAGGTACAGTGATTTTATTTAGTTTTATAATTACCATCTTTAAAAGAGTCAATCTTTCATCATCTGGTTTTTTTTTTTACAGGTAGTCAATGCTTATCTGGCTGTCATAGTGTGCAAGCACAATAAGAACGGTCCTGCAAAAAGCCAAATTCATTGATTCCTTTGCAATGACTGCTAAGTGGGGAAGAAAGGACTCAAAGACTCAAACAAGTATACATTTTTATGATGTATTGTATGTTTTTTGCTCAGATTTTGATACTTTGAAATTCCAAAGCTAAAAAGAAGGCAATGTTATTGTGATGTATTGCAAATACAGCTATTGTAAACATTGGTGTACATATGTCAATAAGTATTGGACTTTGGATATTTGTATTTCATTTTAGATTCAACCTTTGGAGTATGAGGTCATCCTGGGAGTTGTGAAGGAACATCATCACTGGAGAGTAAGCTAAGAAATAATGTCCAATCACAACAGTATTTGTAGATCATGTATCCACAAGACAAAAGATCCCTGTTTTTTAATTTGCTGGAGAGTACAAGGAAGCCACTAAAACATGTTTGGACACAACTAGGTGAAAGGTATTACAACTAATACCTAAAAATGGGCACATGAATAATATTAATCCATTTGGGCAAGTGTTTTAATAGGTAAAACATAGATTTTTAAACGACAAAGTAGAACAATATAATATTTTGAAATGATTCCTTTATTTCTAAAGGGCCTTCATGCGATATGAAGGCTATCATTTTTCTAGGTGGACATGCGGTACGGTACTGTACCCAGAGCAGATTGACTACATCATGTGATGTATTTGCATTGAAAGTAGGTTGACTTTGCAGAGCAACTTCATCATTCTCATTCTGTAACAATATTGTCCTTTTTTTACCCAGAGTAAATAGTATGACACTTTTTTGAGACATTTAAAACACTGCAATCATTTGTTTACTTCAGATTAGAAACTCTACATGAGCATATCGTATACTATTACTATGAGGCGGATCTTACGGTTATGCTAAAATGTATTTTTCAGTTTGTAGAGTGTCTCCTGAAAAAGGAAAATATTAGTTTTCCTGCCACAAAAGCTGTGATAAACCGACGGAGGCTGGACATTGCTGTTACCCTTCTCCTGGAAATTAGTAGGAGATATTTTGGTATTTCATTGACTCTACTAAAATCCAGTAGAACTGTTAGTCCCAGTAGATACTATTATATTAAACAATCCTGTTTTCTTCATTTGCAATAGATGAGCTGACAGACAAATATCACTTTTGTAGCCAACATGACTTATACGTAATTTGGGCAACTCAGTGTTTTTCTCAATTTAAAATGGAACCCTGACGTGCCTAGGATTATTGTTTTATTTGCAATTTTACTTTACATGAAATTATATTTGTGAAATAATACGGTTTAGCAACAACAACAATGTAGGGTGTATTGAATTACATATTTTTTTAAACTTAGATTCTTTGTCTTTCAGATTCAGTGTTTGCGGTGGATCCACCAAGAATGCCTTCAAGGCCCAGCATCAGCAGAGGAAAGTTTTATTTGCATCGCATGTAAATGTTTTTAGTAGAGCAGTCAAATTATTTTATTTTATTTTTTTAAGTCAGATAAATCACTGGTATTTTGATTAATCATGATTAATGACAGGTGATTAATCAATTGCAAAATGGAAGTTAGTTTACACAGATACAATTTTATTCTAAAAATGTCATCCAGGAAAGTTTGTATACGTTCCACTTGAATCCATGTCATTTACAGTATTTGCACAAAACTTAGAAACAGTTTTATCTCAAATTCTTCAAGGGTGTATTCTGTAAGGGAATGGGTCTTCTCACTCATTGTTGTACGGACTTATGCATTGATCTGATCACGGACCGTATAGCAGTTGAGCTTAAAGAGCGTGTAAGGCCAAAATAAATTGCATGATTAAACTTAAGTCTGTACATGATTACTGATATAATATTTTCTGACTAATCACATAATTATCTTGTTATTTTCACAGCCCTAGTTCTTATTAATATGTATAGATTGTTAAACGTTTGTGCCAATGTGGTTGTTGTTGCTATTTATCTTTCGCTTGTGTTGTTGCCCTGAAACTAATTGTATGACTATTGTTAAATACTTTTGAGAGGCATTGTTAATGTTCTAACTATATTAAAGTGTATTTTTTTCTAAAAGCCCTATCTTTTTTATGTAACAATAACATTTTCATTATTGTTCCATAGGTTGAGCATCACATGAAACAAATCTTGCAAACAAGAAAAACATTCAATGTTATGCATCCCCTATTAACTTTTTCTGTAAGTAATAAAATAAGTCAAAATTCACATATTTTGTACAATGCCAAGTCTGTACATATAATCCACATGATGTTAGTACATAGCTTGAGGAAAATAGACGTATATATACAAGTTTAGCTGTAAATGATACTAAAAATTTACATAATAATCCTCAAATTAGTACATACTTTGAGGGAAATAGAGGGGAGCACATGTATATGGCAGCACAGAAATATGCTGAAATATTATGTATCTCCTACTAACTTTTTTTTAATAACATGAGTCCAAATTCACAAGTTTAGTTGTTCATGATGGTAAGTATGTACAGAATACACCACATGAAGTTAGTACATCAAGGAAAATAGAAGGGGGACATATTTTATGGCAGCACATATGCTGAAATATTATGTATTCCCTACTAACTTTTTTGTAATTAATAAAATGAGTCCAAATGTACAAATTTAGCTGTAAATGATACTATAAGTGTACACAATAATCCACATTAAATTAGTACATCATTTGAGGGAAATAGAAGGGGGACACATTTTATGGCAGCACAGATATATGCTGAAACATTATGTATCCCCTAACAACTTTTTTGTCATTAATAACATGAGTCCAAATTCACCAGTTTTGTACAATACCAAATCTTTACATATAATCCACATGATGTTAGTACATAGCTTGAGGAAAATAGACGTACGTGGGACACATTTTCTGGCATAAAACACGTGTTGTTTTTTGTTTGTTTATTAACATGGACTTGAGTCTAAGCTGAGGTGTTTGTTCCCATTATATTGGTGTTATTTTTTTTAATCTAATCAGAAGATAAAATAAATAATAAACCAAATTACAGAATGTTAATAATGTAATTTGCAGAAAATAGGTAGGCTGACCAACCGCTTGGCAGCATTACACCGTACACAATAGAGAAGCTAGTGCAGCGATGTGAATACAAATACAGATGATCAAGCATTTCTTCGGGTAGGGGTGTCACATGTTAACTCCAACAACATTTTTGACCATCAAAGCACGATCGTAATAATCCACATTGTGTATCATTGACATCGCTAATAACACGAAAGTGTTGCAGAAGTCTGAACAAGGAACAGAGCTCCGCCCCCATGCGCGCTCCCGCGGCAGGGTTACAGAATTTCGCACGCCACCTGAGCTGCCTCTCGGTCACGTGATTGCAACCCAGCTCTACTGGCATCAAAAACATGTCGCAGTACAAAAAAATAACCACTAAAAATAATGTATTTTTGTAATGTTTGTATTCATTTGTTGCCAAAACTTGTTTCGGCACTAATACACAATTTTCTACAATTTTTATTTTTTTTAATCGAATCTTACTGGCAGTGTTTTGGCTAGAACAGAGTAAAACATGAGTTGTGATGTTTACCAGCGCGGCGGAGGGGTCACGGGTGGTGGCTATAATCTTCCCCGGCGAAAATCCTCCGTTGACCAGACTATCCACCAGCTGTAATCCCAGTCCTCGGTTAGCTCCCGTTATCAGCACAGAACCACACTTTTTGAAACAAGCAGAGCCACTCATGTTTTCGGCTTTTCTCGAAATTGTCCTGTTGCTACTTGCTTCGCCCTCAAACTCTTCAACACACCACGTATTCAAATTAGTGGGCAAGGCCAAGGTTAGCGAGTTAAGAAACCCTAGCTCAGAGCAGGGATGTACACGCCCCGCGCACCCCAAAACTCACTTGATTGGCCGCTGCGAAGTCTCTCGCTTGTGCCTTGAGTACGCCACCTTCGGTGGTGGAAGGAAACACATGTAATCCTGCTAGTAATCTCAATTGTGGCATCTATACAGAGGTGGGTAGAGTAGCCAGAAATTGTACTCAAGTAAGAGTACTGTTACTTTAGAGATTTATTACTCAAGTAAAAGTAAGGAGTAGTCACCCAAATATTTACTTGAGTAAAAGTAAAAAGTATGTTGTGAAAAAACTACTGAAGTACTGAGTAACTGATGAGCAACATACACACACACACATATATATATATATATATATATATATATATATATATATACATTGATATATACAGTATATAATTTATAAGTATTTATTTAGCTCTTTTTGTTTACATGTTAAAGATGTTTTAATGAATATACATGCATGTTTAACATATAGAGTCCTTTCTTTCATGAAGAGTAGAATATAAGTTGGTGTATTACCTAATTCTGATGACTTGCATTGATTGTAATCAGACAGTAGTGCTGGTAACGTCCACGTTTTCAAATGGAGGAGAAGAAAAGTTCCTCCTTTCTGTCTAATACCACATGAAAGTGGTGGGTTTTTGGCATCTTATTTGTACAGCTTCCATATTCGTTTTTATACACTTTACAAGAAATATATTGGCGTCAAACTCCTTAGCTTGCTAGCTTGTTTGCGCTGGCTTTCGGAGACTCTTGTTTTGAAAGCGCAGGCGCGATGGAGCGGCACTTTTATTGTGAAGACAGGAACTGTGCAGTCAGTCTTTAGACTTTTGACGGGATGTACGGTTAAAATAAAAAAGTATCTTTTTTCCTTCACACTTTTGATTGATTGATTGGAACTTTTATTAGTAGATTGCACAGTACAGTACATATTCCGTACAATTGACCACTAAATGGTAACACCCCAATAAGTTTTTCAACTTGTTTAAGTCAGGTCATGTGACCACCTGGCTCTGTTTGATTGGTCCAACGTCACCAGTGACTACATCTGATTGGTGGAACGAAGTGAAACGTCACCAGTGACTGCATCTGATTGGTGGAACGAAGTGAAACGTCACCAGTAAGGCAGGCACTTTGAAGGTCTGTCTGACAGACCAAAACAAACAAAGCGTACATTAACAGATCGATAAAAATTAGTAGCGAGTAGCGAGCTGAATGTAGATAAAAGTAGCGGAGTAAAAGTAGCGGAGTAAAAGTAGCGTTCCTTCTCTATAAATATACTTAAGTAAAAGTAAAAGTATGTTGCATTAAAACTACTCTTAGAAGTATAATTTATCCCAAAAGTTACTCAAGTAGATGTAACGGAGTAAATGTAGCGCGTTACTACCCACCTCTGCATCTATATAACATATTTTTCTGTAACTGTACAGCAGGGGTGTCAAACTCAAATACAGAGTGGGCCAACATTTAAAACTGAACAAAGCTGCGGGTCAAGGTTGAACAAATTAACCTTTTTGATAGGGACCCAAACAAGTTTTGCATTAAATATTGAACAAGCAAGGCTTATAAAACTTTATAGTGACATGCAAAATTGAGTTACAAATAATAATAATTAAAGCTGCAAGCAGCGATGGACGGGACCGACTTTGACGGCACATACAATCCAAACTGGATCAGTAATTAAAACTCTTTGGTCAACTTTTAATCAGAAGGGTTCAATCTATCTCCTGTGCTAGTTTGAAGCCGACACGACAAACGCGCTCAGAGGAGATAATGTTTGAAAAAAGGTGACCGGTTTTTACAAAACTTTTGTTTTGAAGGGGGAATTGCAAACTTCCTGTTGATTTTTGCTGGGGGTTGTCAATATGTGAAATGTAGGTCTAAGTGAGACCGACATAGAAGTATTTGTTTCATGTCTCTAAGACATTCCTACTGGAAGTTACAGGCAGTTTTGTCTGAGTTTTCTTACTAGGAGCAGTTGTGTCTGTGTTTTCTTCCTTGGGGGCGCTAGAGCGCAATTTTGAGTTTTGGGGTTGTTTTTTTTTATTAGATCTCAATTTTTGCCAGTCCTAATGTGTGTGTCCAGTTTGGTGAGTTTTGAAGCATGTTAAGGGGGTCAAGTTACAGCTCAAAGAGGCAAAAGTGACTGTTTTTAGTCAACTTTTGTTTTGAAGGGGGAATTGCCAACTTTCTGTTGATTTTTGCTGAAGGATGTCAATGTATGAAATTTAGGTCTAAGTTTCATGTCTCTACGATATTCCTACAAGCAGTTTTGTCTGTGTTTTTTCCTAGGGGGCGCTAGAGCGCAATTTCGAGTTTTGGGGTTGGTTTTCTTATTAGATGGCAATTTTCGCCAGTCCTGATGTGTGTGTCAAATATGGTGAGTTTTGAAGCATGTTAAGGGGGTCAAATTACAGCTTAAAGAGGCGGCGGAATAATAATAATAAAACCTTACAAATACAATAGGGTCCTCTGTCCCAAAGGGACATTGCGGTCCCTAATAATTAAAAAATATCAATGGCATATCAAATACAATTTAAATAAAAATTGAATGCCTCTTTTCTATTTGCAGCCTTCTGAGGTAAATATCAACATTAACTTTTTCCACGGACTAATAAATTTGAAAATAAAATCATGAATAAACCAACCATTCTGGACTTTAAACTGCTCAATTTGCAACACACTGATCTAATCTGATGTGCCCAAGCCAGATACCTGGCATCTTTTCTTGGATGCTAGTTCATTAATGTCGGGGCTCAGGCTTTGAGCTGAGGCAACCTTCATTATCGAACGAAGGTGTTCATCAGTCATTATATCTCGTATTCTACAGTCTTGGGGGCGTGCCTTACAGGTACTGCTTTTAACGTCCTCTACAAGCTGTCGTCACGTCCGCTTTTCATCCCTTCTAACTAAGTGCCGGCCCAGTCACAAGATATGAGCGGCTTCTGCACGCACACATACGCGAATGCAAATGAGCTAAAGGCCGCTATTGAAGCATCCTGGGCATCCATAACACCTCAGCAATGCCACAGGCTGATTGCATCCATGCCACGCCGCATTGATGCAGTAATTCGTGCAAAAGGATTCCCAACCAAGTACTGAGTGCATCAATTGACATTTTCAAATGTTTGATTTTGTTTTGCTGTTATAAATCTTTTTTTTTTTCTTGGTCTGAGGAAATATTCTAATTTTTTGAGATGGGATTTTTGAGTTTTCTTAAGCTGTATGCCATAATCAGCAATATTAAAATAATAAAAGGCTTGCAATATTTCGTTGGTGTGTAATGAATCCAGAATGTATGACATTTTCATGTTTTTAGTTGCATTACAGAAAATAAAGGACTTTATCACAATATTCTAATTTTCTGAGACAGTCCTGTACATTGGATTATAACACAAGTTTAGTAAAAACTTAGTGAAATACATTAAATGAGCATTTACCATGTTTTCAACTTCTGTGGTTATCTCAAGGAACACCGTGTCCCTTGTGACGTCATCATCGAGGACTTCCAGCTCCTTGAAGCGTGCATCGAGTGCTGAGGCTTTGTACAGGAATTCCTGAATGTATGTGTAGCGGGTGTCTAAGGCTTCTCTGAATGTCGCCTTAATTTCAGAGATGACAGGTGAATCATTGTCCTCTGGGTCGAAATGACTTGTAATTGTGGCCTAGTGTTGGAGCAATAATTGAAACAGTGGGGCTCTTTTCTTCACTGAGGCAGTTTGGTGATCTCTGGCATGAGGGTCAAGTCGTCCTCTGTGAAGCTCGGCAGGCCTCCTAGAGCCCTCGGCTTTACCCCCCGCAAGGTCAAAGCCACAGCAGGGTGCTGTTCCCAGTAACGCTGGATCATCTCCAAGGAACTGTTCCACCGAGTGGAGACATCACCAGTCAGCTTGTGATGTTTTATGCTCAACTGACTTTGCACTTCATGCAGAGTATCAGAGGCTTTGGTACTCCTGTGGAAATAGGTCACCACTCTCCTGATTTTAATTACAAGGTCAACAACCTGTTTCACCTGCAATGCTCTTTGTGATGATGGGTTTAAGGCAGTGGTTCTTAACCTGGGTTCGGTCGAACCCTAGGGGTTTGGTGAGTCAGCCTCAGGGGTTCGGTGGAGCCTCAGCCACGGAGGTAAAGACACATCCGACTTATCATGTAAATAAAAACTTCTCCCTATCAGCGTATTATGGATACCCCCAAACAATGTTCCCTCTAATTTTCCATCTGATTTGCAGGTTGTTTGATTGATCGATTGAAACTTTTACTAGTAGATTGCAAAGGAAGAGAATACAGTATATGAAACAGTACAGTTTACACAGTACAGTACATATTCCGTACAATTGACCACTAAATGGTAACACCCGAATAGGTTTTTCAACTTGTTTAAGTCAGGGTCCACGTTAATCAATTCATGGTAATGTGTGTAAAGTGTGTAATTTGTTGTGAGTTCATGCACTGTGTTGTTTTTGTTCTTTGAACAAGGTGATGTTCATGCACAGTTCATTTTGTGCACCTGTAAAAAAACATAACTTTTTCTTGAATTGAAAAAATATTTAATTTTTCACTAAAGAAGGGTTCGGTGAATGCGCATATGAAACTGGTGGGGTTCGGTACCTCCAACAAGGTTAAGAACCACTGGTTTAAGGTATTGGCAATGCATCTTATATGTGGATTCATTTGGGCACCTGCTCCTGCTAGGAGCATGTTTTTGGCGTTATCAGTTGTAATGTTCCTTTCGGAGAAAACATAGTGAAGAAATTCAGTTAAGTTCTCTCCTGTGTGGGCCTCGAGGAAGTGTCTAGTTTGCAGCACGTAGTTGTGCATATTCCATTCATCATCGATGTGGTGTGCAGTGACAGTGATGTAAGATTGAGTGGCACAGGACGTCCAGCCATCCATGGTAAGAGCAACTCTTTTCGCGTTACTTAGAGATTCCATTACCTCCGCTTTTACTTTAGTGTGGAGATTAGGTATTTCCTTGTCAGAAAATAACCGCCTTAGGGTATTTTGTGTCTGTGGTCAAAAGCATTGGCCATGAACCTGAACCCCTCGTTCTCCACAACGCTATATGGCTGCATGCCTTTACATATGGAATATATGATGGTTAGCGCCAGTGATCGGGTGGAATTAGCTGCCAAAGGCTTATTTTGACTTAGAATTGGACCAAAGTCACAGAAAAGAAAAGAAAAACAAAGCGGTGCTAAATTAATGCATCAGCATCAATTAAATAACAGCAGAGGTGGGTCAAATGCAAGGAAGCAAAAAAGGTTGGTTCCAAAAGACTTGAGAAACTCAGGACCCCAAAATTCTGTACTGATGTTTGTGAGTGAGTAACGAGAGTGACGGTTAAAGCGGCGTGGGTTATGGCCAAGAACAGTAGCCCGTGATAGGGTTTTGTGTGCCTGATTGCAACTTGCAACTCTGCCAATACAAGCTTGTGTTCCGGCTACTATGTCTGGTGCTTGAGGCTTGAGTGTTACAATACAAAACATGAAGTTGAAGGTAAAACTGTCCAAAGCATACAAAAGAAAGGGAAAAGTTATAAGCACAAATGCTTGCTAAAAGCTATCTTGGCGCAAAACTCAGCATAGGACATTTGACGATTGGACAGAGACCAGACAGCCAATTGAGAACTAAATACATAGAATAATCACACAACTGAATATGTCTGAACACATATGAGAGGAAGGAACAAGCTGATTGGAGCAAACAGGGGCCAGGGCGGGACACAGGTTTACCACAAACGAGCATATGGGGAATAAAATCACGGGGCAATCACAAACAAATCATGACAGTACCCTTGGGGAACGTGTTCCAGATGTCCCAGAGTTCAAAAACAAGAAAAGGTCATAACCTAGGTTAAGGCCTAGGTCGATCATTAAAAGGCCGATCGTAAACAAAGGAGGGAACCCTCTAGAGAAGCCAGGGGGGCGGCAAAGACAGCAGGGTCAGCAAAATCGGTGTGAGGCATCCGAAACGGCAGAGCCAGCGGAGTAGAGGCTCTTCCAGGGTAGGGCTGGAGTTGTGCATTTGTAGGTCATGCGTTGCACTAGGTGTATGAGAGGACACCATCTTCCCAGCTGCAACAGGAACTGGACGTGACGTCGACAAGGCTTCAGGCTTCCGCACAGCCAGAATAGGAACTGGACGAGACATAGACAAGACTTTGGGCTGCTGCGGAACAGGAACTGGACAAGAAGTTGATAAGGCTTCGAGCTGACCCACAGCAGGAACAGGAATTGGACAATACGTTGACAAAGCTTAGGGCTGCAGCGGAGCCGCCAGGAACTGACGAGAAATCAACAAAGCTTTCTATGGTACTTTCAATATTCTATGTGTTAATGCACTATTTAGTCTTGATTTTTATCATTAAAAAAAACTAGCAACATCTTTGGTTTTCCCCCTAACTAAAAAGTTCAAAAGATAATCAGGGTGACTTTAGACCGCTATTGTCAGAGGACAACACAGACAAGGTAATGACAGAATTGTTGCATGATGGTATTATAATTAGATTTTCGCTCACACTTAATATTTTGTGATAACATGGGTTTTCTTTGGTTGACATAGACATTTCTAAAGTCAAATCAGATACAGTTATGCCTGTTAAATTGTCCAAAATAGGGCTTTGATTAAAAGTGAAGGTACGTTTGTTATTTGCTGAGTAAGGGTTTATCGATCAGCTCAGTGTAATTCTATTAAAGTGTTATGTATTTAATATGGACGATAGAGCTATAACCTTGGCGCTCCAAGCTGATGTATCTACAGTGTTGTGCCTGTTAAAGGTTAATGACAAAAACAAATGGCCATAATGGCCCCTTGCCAGCACAGATGCCTGCATTGGTTGCTATTGTATAATAGCTCAGTTTTTGGAGTATTATTGAGCAACAGTTAATATGCATTAATATATCAAACTCATAATCCAATTTGATTCCCCCATACTACATTTTAAGAAATAGCATGTATTTTGCATTTAGTAAGCTGTGTAGGTATAGAGATAAGGCCTGACGGCACGGCTGATCAGACCTACGCAGGTCTTGGCAACCGTCCTCATCCCTATTTAGTCCATTTAAGTCCCTACTTGGAAACAGCAGACATCCCTGCTGAGGACTGGGACTGGTCATTTGAATTTCGGGCTACTGCGCCTCCATTTACAGACATATTACCTTGGCACAACACACATGTTGCAAATTAACACTTGTGCAACCCGCATTCACTGTGCAGAGCTACTGTCCAAAAGCTGCGAGAGATTAATTAGCCTTCCCATGTGTGCACAGTAGTTATGTATTGTCCACTTTCTATAATTTATTCATGGCTCACAAAACTATCGGTCTTCCCTGTAATGAGTGCAGATGGACAGTTGATGTTCTATGCATGCAGACAGTACACAGTATACTGGTTTTGAATATAATGCTGTCTCTTTTACCACTTTCTGTGGGACATAAGTTACTGTTGCAAATATTAAATTCAGTAATAAATGGTGATTGATTGATGATCAGTTGAGGGTGTATCCTATCCTGTACCTCTAGAGCAGGGGTGTCAAACTCAAATACAGAGTGGGCCAAAATTTGAAACTGAACAAAGACGCAGGCCAAGGTTGAACAAATTAATCTTTTAATAGGGACCCAAACAAGTTTTGCATTGAATATTGAACAAGCAAGGCTTATATAACTTTATAGTGCCATGCAAAATCGAGTTTCAAATAATAATAATAATAATTAAAAAATATCAATGGCATATCAAATACAATTTAAATAAAAATTGAATGCCTCTTTTCTATTTGCAGCCTTCTGAGGTAAATATTGACATTAACTTTTTCCACAGGCTAATAAATTTGAAAATAAAATAACAATGACCAACCATTCAGGACTTTAAACTGCTCAGTTTGCAACACACTGATCTAATCTGATGTGCCCAAGCCAGATACCTGGCATCTTGTCGGGGCTCAGGCTTTGAGCTGAGGCAACCTTCATTATCGAACGAAGGTGTTCATCAGTCATTATATCTCGTAGTGCGCCCATAGTCCCCGTCTTGACACTATATTAGCTATAATAGCCTACTATTAAAATGACTCGCAGGCTGACGCAAATCTTCGTTGACAGAAATGTTAAAATGTAATATTTATTCTACACATTGTTACAACATTGGAAAACATTAGTAAAATGAAGGCTTCTTAGAGGGTGAGATAACTCCTGGAAATTACTGGCTTAGAATGGCCAAAAGCATGTGTGTATCCAAGTTAAAGGAAACCGCAGGCTGTCTTCTTCTTGTGGATTTATTGCAATCTTTGCAAGCTGGGTAACGTTTGCTGTGATCTATAACGGCACACAAACAAATCAGAAATGCAGCCAATATTACATACAGATAATATGTCATGAGACATGCAAATATAAATTAAATACACAGAAGACATAAGTAAAGGAAATTAAACTAGTTCAAATATACCTACAAACGAGGCATAATGATGCAATATCTACATACAGCTAGCCTAAATAGCATGTCAGCATTGGTTAGCTTGCAGTCATGCAGTGACCAAAAAGTGCTGATTAGCACTCCAACAAGTCAATAACATCAACAAAGCTCACGTTTGTGCATCCACGCACAGCATAAAAAGTTTGGTGGACAAAATGTGAAAAAGGAGGAGTGGCATAAAACACGTCTTTTTGTGGCAGCGTTGGAGAAAGTTGTACATGTAAACAAACTACAGTTCATGGACCGCTGAAATTAGGACAACAAGGCGCTCGCTAAATACTCTCATCAGTGTAGCATGTTTAAAATAAACAGTGAGATATCTACCAATTAGGAAGGTTTGTTCATGTTTGTCCTCTGACAGAAACCATATCAAAGCAAAAATATATTTTCCATTTTCATACATGTTTGAAAAAAGCTCCAGGGAGCCACTAGGGTGGCATTAAAGAGCCTCATGTGACTCGAGAGGGTTGCCGACCCCCACTCTTGAGGTATACAAGGTACAAAAAAATGAATAGGTGTGTCAACTCATATTTACAAAGTGTAGACGTTTATTTCACTCCAACTTTGAAGCCAAAATGTTGGTGTTCCAGCTATAAATAATGTCATGTGGCAACAACCTTCTGAAACGGGCAGAGTGATGCAAACACAGCAGCTACTTTTTGACAAGTGAAGGAGTGCCTTCAAGAGAACCTTTGTGTCTGTAAATGTGTGTCTTAACTCCAGAGCAGAAAAGCGGACATTCTCCAAAGCTCCTCAGTTACGAGGTAAGGCTATGCTTAGCCATGACGAAAATAGCTCAGGTATTGTACCAGGCCTGCTACTGCTAGTGTGATCATATTTGTGTTTTTCTGTGTCCTGTGCTTTTTCCTGTCCAGCGCTCTTATTTTGCATACTTGCCAACCCTCCCGGATTTTCCGGGAGACTCCCGAAATTCAGCGCCTCTCCCAAAAATCTCCCGGGACAAATTTTCTCCCGATAATCTCCCGAAATTCAGGCGGACTAAAGTCCATGCGGACCTGAGTCCGCTAACCCACAATATAAACAGCGTACCTGCTGTCAGGTTCAAACACAGGACATCTGTTACACAAGACAAAAGGCAAGGAATCAAACAGAGACAGAATTCAATTTGGACTCAATTGAGGAGAGACGGCTTCAACCTGTAACCTCTTACAGTGTCTTAGCACGCTCTGACGAAGAAGGTTTCCGTCTCCTCTTTTATTTAGAGATTTCAATGTTTACGCAACAACACCTGTCTCAGCAGGAATGGGGAGTATGTAAACAGTCATTGTTGTCGGTCACATTGAAGACAAAAGAAGAAGATCCCTCAGGCTTGGGTTCGTCCTGGATTCAGTTTGGGCAGGTTTTCGAGGACAATGGATGACCCCTCCCGTCTCATTCCATCGTCCACAGCGGAATCTTCCAAGCGTTTGGCTTGGTGCAACAAAGACCGCTTCTTGTCTGTTCATTGAGAACTCAGAACGGAAAGTTTTTTGATAATTTAAATACAATTTTTCTGACATTTCCCTCCTGTTTATCAAACAACTTCCCCAGACTCTCATCATCCCCAATAACTTCTTCTTGCGATTTTCAGTTAATGGTTCATTTCCCTAGGGCCAAGTTATGTTTACACTCAGAGTTCAACATCAATTTTTTTTCTCATCGTTACTCGGGTCTGGAAACAGATCAGGAACACCATCCAGGTAGGTATCCCCATCATCAGATTCATCTTCCTTATCGTCCGCCAAGAGGTGCATCTGAACAGCTTTATCATCTGCTGGGCTAATCGCTGTGGTAATCAGATGGTTAAGCAGAGAACGCAGACAGGGAATACAACAACATCCACACAACGTCAGTATTGCTACAAACACGGCCATAGATACTAGAATTGATGATACCAAAGACTTGTATTTGCCGAAATCGTCCATCCACCCATCCCACATAGATGTATCTATGCCTGAGTGCTCTTTCATTTTACCGTTGAGGGTGCGAAGGCCTTCCAGTGCTTTGGTCAGGCTACCTTCTGCATCGGTGTTGTTTGGTATGAACGTGCAACACTGTTCACCAAATATTGCGCACACACCCCCTCTTTCCGCTAACAACATGTCCAGCGCCATACGGTTTTGAAAGGCCATAAGGGAGGTGGCGGCGAGTTGATCAGCGACTGCTTCAAGTTCGGCCTGTGTCCAATTTCCCAATCTCTGTACGTTGTAGTGGACATAGTTTATTCTGTCAACATTCTTGTTAATCGTACACCACCAGTAGACGGATGATTCAAATTCAGCTGCAACTTGATTTACCAATTTATAGTCGTCAGATACACCTCTTGGACACCCATCAATATAAGTTGGATCTACAACACTTTGTCAGTTTACATCATGTCTAATTATTTTCCAATGTTCAGATATCAAACTGTTCAGGCGTGTTAACAATTCTTGTACAAATATTGATACTTTTACTATGTGTATGCAGTTATCTGATGATACGTTTCCTAACTGTTGTACAGAGTCTTGCATGTTAATGCAGGTATAATTAGCTTTTTTCACATATTTATCAAATATTGGTTTCTGTTTTGTCTCTTTAGCTACAGGGTCAATTTTGTTTTGCTCATTACTTCAATTCAACTTTTTTTTTTTTGACTCATCTTGAGTAATTGTCTGGGCTTATACATACAACACAATCAGTTTTTGTAGCCTTTCCCACTTGCTCCACCATAAGGAACAAATTAATTACCAAAACAGGAACCAATTATTAACAAACTTTGACACACCATCAAATGGTATGCTTACAACTTTGTCACAGTGGAATTTGTAGTGTGCTAGTTAAAATGTCCCTTTGATAACACAAATACAATTCCAAATACTTTTTTTTTTTCATTATATGACCTTTTTAAATACAATCCCAAATACTTTTTCCCATTACTGTTTTTCTGGCATGGGTTTTCTGGCATTTTTTTTTTCCACTAATGGGGTTACTCCGAATCCTCCCATTGCCCGTCTTCTAATACGACCTCCCCTGTGAGTGTATTTTACTTCTTGATTCTGCCAGTGGTTTGGGTTTACTATGGGTGCAGTATCATTTTGTTTCCTGAGTTCTACATTTTCCTCAGATTCCCAAGTGAACCATATTAGGGGGGCAGGGCCGACCAGTACCAATATCGTTAACCCATATGTTTATGGACCGTCTGAGCCATTGGGGTGTCATTTCTGCTGATTCACTCCTCTACCAAGGTCAGTGGTTTGGCTCAACTCTAGTCATCGTGTGCGTCCACACTATTACCAGACTTTGCTTCCCTTTCCTTATTGGATGATTCAACAGAAATTACCTTTTTACAATGTACTAAGTGTACCCAGGTTGGTCTTTCCACTATCTTTCAAATGGTGTTAGTCCTGTTGTACTTGTAATGTTAATGTACATTTTTACTAAATATTTGCATAATGCTTTTGCTACTGTCAGCACATCTGCTTTTCCTTTAGGAAATATTTCTAACTACTTTGAAAATGCATCTACTATGACCAGACAATAATGTTTTCCTTCACTCTTATTTAGTTAATTGCATAGATGTTTTATACAATTTTTTTTATAAGAATTAAACTATAGGAAGTATAGTACTTCTGTATAAGGGCATTCATATCCCTCCTGTTGAGCCATGAGTTCAACCTTGGCTCAATATTGCTGCTCACTTATACCGATTTTTCTTTGTAAGATTGGTTTATTGTCTGGACATACATAGATGTCTTTTTTGTTCAACATCATCCTCATAATTTCTTTGTATTCCTTTCATTGCTTGTCTCAATATATTGGTCAACTTGTTTTTGTAGTTCTTACAGCGTTTTTCAGCATTCTCTGTTCTTGATTTGATAAACGCCTTACAAAGTCTATTTTTCTTTTTACATGCATTTTTCAAACTGTTTATCATCCAAGGTGCATTATTTTGCCTTTGTTTAGATCTGCATGGAACCTCAGGACAATGCTTGTTATACAGAGTAATATAATGTTTACGAAAAGAATCATAGACCGTGTTTATATCGTCTGTATACACCTCTTCCCACTCTTGTTTTAATAGGTCATACCTGAAGTTGTTAATATGATTGACACTTCTTTTCCTCTTAAGTATTTGATGATATGCTCTTTTAGGGAATTGATAGTCAAATATTGCAAATATAGGCAGATGATCACTTATGTCATTTATCACTAACCCAGTAGTGATGTGAATCCCTAAAACATTTGTAAAGATTTTGTCTATTAAGGTTGCACTAGTTGTGGTTATTCTACTAGGCTTTGTAATTAATGGGTACAGCCCTTTTTCATATAATATCTCTACAAAATCTGATGTTTGTTTATGTGAATCTACCTTTAGAAGATCAATATTATAATCTCCACAAATTACGATAGTCCTATTTTTATTTAGACCATTAATAATTTCCTCTAATTTATCCATAAAGATTTCCACTTTTGATCCTGGTTTTCTATATACACATGTAACAACAATGTTTCTGTTTTGTTCTAATTCTATCTCAACAGCTACACACCCCATTAACACATGTATGGCCATTATCATACATTTAACTGGTCTGCATTTAGTTCATTATATACATAGAGGGCCACCCCTCCTCCAGTCCTATTGTCTCTGCTAGTGACATACAGATCATAGTCCTTTAATTTCAGATCAACCTCCTTGCCTTTCTTTATCCATGTTTCAGATAAAGCAATTACCTTAAATCTACCTTTAAGCGACTCCAAAACATTTTTGATTTTAGAAAAGTGTTTTGGTAGACTTCTACAATTAAAATTGTCATGACTTGGACTTTGGCTTGGTTTGTTCTCCCGTGGTGCAAATGAGCATTTGGACCAGACATGGCGTGAAGGTGAAGACATTATTTATTTTAAACTATCAAAAAAGGAATAAACAAAAAGCGCGCACAGTGGCGGAGAATAAAACTAGACTTTAAACACAAAACTTGCACATTGGCAGAAACTATGAACAATTAAACAAAACACTAACTGTGGCTTAACAAACAAAAACTTACTTGGCATGGAACCGGCATGAAAAAAAAAAGAGTAGCAAGGGTCATCAGGGTGTGGAGAGTGTGCAGGAGCATAAATGTGGTGATGTCGTCAGAACGAACAACAGAAAATGAATGAACTTAAATACTATGGACATGATTAGTGAAAGCAGGTGCGTGACTCGAAACGTGAAACAGGTGCGTGACGTGACAGGTGAAAACTAATGGTTGCTATGGTGACAAGAGTGCACAATGAGTCCAAACGTGGAACAGGTGCGTGACGTGACAGGTGAAACTAATGGTTGCTATGGTGACAAAACAAAACAAAAGTGCACAAAAAGTCCAAAATTTAAACCGAACATTACTAAAACAAAACATGATCACACAGACATGACAGAATCCCCCCCTTACGGACAGATCCCAGATGTCCAAAAACAGAAAATATCAACAAGAGTCATGGGAGGGCGGGAGGGGGACATGGCGGTGGGTCGCCAAGCCACGTGTCCCCGTATCCACCGGGGCAGAGTTAGGTGGCGGCGGCGAGTGGAACGCCGCTGCAGCAGGCGAGGCGGGCGCCCAGGGAATGGCCACATTCGTGGCCGACTGGGAGGTGGGCGCACTTGGCGTGGCGGACGACCAGGTAGCGGCCATATCCGTGGCCGACGAGGAGGCAGGCGCGTCGTCATCGTGGCAGGCGTGGCTTGGCGTGGTGAGTCAGGCGGCGAAGCTCGGCGTGGCGCGTCAGGCGGCGAAGCTCGGCGTGGCGCGTCAGGCGGCAAAGCTCGGCGTGGGTCTTGGTATAGGTCTTGGTCTTGGCGTGGGTCTTGGTCTTGGCATGGCAGGTCTTGGTCTTGGCATGGCGGGTCTTGGTCTTGGCATGGCGGGTCTTGGTCTTGGTCTAGGTCTTGGCATGGCGGGTCTTGGTCTTGGTCTAGGTCTTGGCATGGTGGGTCTTGGTCTTGGTCTTGGAATGGCGGGTCTTGGTCTTGGCATGGCGGGTCTTGGTCTTGGTCTTGGCATGGCGGGTCTTGGTCTTGGCATGGCGGGTCTTGGTCTTGGCATGGCGGGTCTTGGCGTCGTGAAGCTGCGACTGGCGGCACTTGGCGTCGTGAAGCTGCGACTGGCGGCACTTGGCGTCGTGGAGCTGCGACTGGCGGCACTTGGCGTCGTGGAGCTGCGACTGGCGGCACTTGGCGTCGTGGAGCTGCGACTGGCGGCACTTGGCGTCGTGGAGCTGCGACTGGCGGCACTTGGCGTGGAGGGTCTTGGTCTTGGACTTGTGGAGCTGGTACCGGAGCTTGGCGTCGTGGAGCTGGTACCGGAGCTTGGCGTCGTGGAGCTGGTACCGGAGCTTGGCGTCGTGGAGCTGGTACCGGAGCTTGGCGTCGTGGAGCTACTGGTGCAGGTGGAGGTGGTCTAGCTGGGGGTTGCGGCTTGGCATGGCGAAGCTGAGTCACCCCACCTGTACAGTTCCCAGCCCTAGCCCCCCCTCAAGGAGCGATACCAGACGCGCTCCCCGCGGTCTGGAACCGTTTTTAGGGGTGGGTGGAGGGAGGTCAGGAGGGGGGCAGAATCCTCCCCACTAAATTGTCCAAAAAATATTTCTTTTTCCCCCACCTGGTGTTCTGTGGGCGGAAAAAAAGAAACATTTTGTGACGGGGGCGGGGCTTGAGTCTTGGGGGGCAAGGACTGTCCCAGTGAGCGGGTCTGTGAAAAAATGTTCTGAAAGTGTCTGATTCTGGCAAAAAAGTCCTTTGGTGGTGGCTGATAGACAAAGTTAACAGAATTTAAAAAAAAATCTTGGTCTCTGACGTCATCACCAGTGGGTGGGGTGACGTCATGACAAGGCGGCGGCGTGATGTCATCTGCGGGAAAACTTTTTTGCTGACGACATCTGTCATGACTTGGACTTTGGCTTGGTTTGTTCTCCCGTGGTGCAAATGAACTGGACTGGTCAAGGCTTGAAGGTGGGTACATGATTTATTTTAAACTATCAAAAAAGGAATAAACAAAAAGCGCGCACAGTGGCGGAGAATAAAACTAGACTTTAAACACAAAACTTGCACATTGGCAGAAACTATGAACAATTAAACAAAACACTAACTGTGGCTTAACAAACAAAAACTTACTTGGCATGGAACCGGCATGAAAAAAAAGAGTAGCAAGGGTCATCAGGGTGTGGAGAGTGTGCAGGAGCATAAATGTGGTGATGTCGTCAGAACGAACAACAGAAAATGAATGAACTTAAATACTATGGACATGATTAGTGAAAGCAGGTGCGTGACTCGAAACGTGAAACAGGTGCGTGACGTGACAGGTGAAAACTAATGGTTGCTATGGTGACAAGAGTGCACAATGAGTCCAAACGTGGAACAGGTGCGTGACGTGACAGGTGAAACTAATGGTTGCTATGGTGACAAAACAAAACAAAAGTGCACAAAAAGTCCAAAATTTAAACCGAACATTACTAAAACAAAACATGATCACACAGACATGACAAAAATGAATCAAAGCAAATGTATTTTCTATGCCTACGTCATCAAGTTGTTCCTCAGTATAATATTGGAAGAATCCTTGATATGCTTAAATGTATGAGTCTTTGGATGCACTTCATTATCAAAATCAAATGTGTATCCATTTATCTTTCTCTTTTGGAGTACTTTGTTGTTGCATATCTTTTAGTATATCATGCGCTAGTTTGTAGTTTGAAATATGTATTTCCTTTTCTGTTGCTTGTTTTGCTGTTTTGTCAGCAAACACATTTCCTATTGATACTGTGTCTGTTCCTTTGGTGTGTGTCGCACATTTGCATATTGCTATTTTAGCTGGTAGCTGTACTGCTTCTATTAATTCTTTTCTCTCTCTTTTTTTTTATTTTATTTTTTTATCAGTTCTCCAATGTGTTACAGATTTTCCTGTTGACTTTATCATTCCTATATTTTGGCTATCTTTATATATATTGTGACCTTTTGATCTTTCATTAATTTACATGCTTCTATTAGTGCTTCTAGTTCTGCCGCTTGCATTGAGCGATTTGATGGTCATTTGATAGCTTTCAAAATTTTCGTTACTGTAACAATCGCACATTCTGTTCTATTTTTATTTCACAGAATGCTGCTTTAGCTTCTGAATTCCACTCTACAGATGATTTAATTTTTTCATTAATTTACTTAAAGGAGCTACTATTTCAGCATAATTTGGTATTCAACTTCTACAATAATTCGTTAATCCTAGAAATTATATCATTTGCTTCTTTATTTGTGGTTTTTCTACTTGTCGTACTTAGTTTTTCTATTTTCCACAATAGTGCGTCCATTTTTGTTTAGAGAACGTTCTAGATTCTTTACTTCTCTTTTGCATAATTGTACTTTGTAATTTGTATTTTGCTTATTTTGTCTTTCACTATGTAAATTATTTAATAACGCTAATGTTATTTTTCCTCCTAATTCAAATGTTATACATATTACTTTATGTATTTTTAAGTAATGTTTTAAACTCACTTAACTGTCTATATGCCACTTAATCTATACTTTTAAACTCTGAATTTACATTCTTCCCATTGTTTATATTTTTTATTTGCAATTATTATTCAACAATATTTAAAACAAACAGTTGTCTATCGCTAGCTGATAGTTTTCCTGATTGCCATACCTCCTTATTTATTTTATGTTATGTCCTTATCTTATCTTAGCTCAACACTCAGATGTATGGTGTTGCAAATGTCTAAAACATAATCTAACTTAAGAATGTTATACTACTACACTTCAAAGTTAAACCTACTTTAAATTTACATGTAATAAATTCACTTCCACACCTCCCCCACTGCGCCACACACACACACACACACACGGTGGTGTGTAAGTGCGTGAGTACACTCTTAAGGGCAAAGGTCAGCAACACTTGAGCTTCTCTCCTTTTTTTTTTTTCTTCCCTCAGCTAATAAACATGTAACCCACTTTATCATTTTATCATACTATACCTCTCAACTCTTATTATAGTTATTAATCTAGGTTTTTATTTGTTCCATTATTTAATTATACATATATATATTTGTATATATAAAAGCGCTCTTTATATATCCAAACATACATGTATATCTTCAGTCTACCTTTTCTTCATCTCTTATTTCAATACCCCCATTATCTCTCTTTCGCATTAGTTTATTTCATTTTGCATTAATTCTTATTGATTTTTCCCCATTTCTTCATTTATTTTTACTTTTCTCTCACGTTAGCACTTTGAGATTATTCTCCTATTTGCTTTTTCCTTTAACCTATTTTTATTTTTATTTGAACCTCCGGGGTTTTTACACAATTTGTACCTGGAAAGATACACACTTAAACACACACTAACAAACAAACAAACAAACACGTTTGCAGCGATCTTACCACCAATGGCATACGCTGACAACATGACTAATTGGTGTCGTCTTTTAACAGTCATGCTGAGTTACCGTACTTTGATTGTTAATTTTTTTTTTTTTTTTATTTTTTTTTTTCAGGACAGTTTCTTGCAAAATGTCCTTCTCTGCTACAACGCCAACATGTAACCGCTGACGTTGTGGTTGTTGTCTTCTATTTTGGTTTAAATAGATTGTAATAGACCATATTAGATCTGCGTTTCCTTGTGTCCCTCTTTCCATTTTGAGAATTTGGAGTAATCCGTCGCCCCCTACAGAGCCGAAACTTATAAGGATTACTTTTGTCTTTGTTGTAAGATAGTGGTTTAATTTATTATTGTGGTACACGTCGCTTCTACTGGAGATGGTTCCCCAGTGGAGGTGTCTTGCCTAGAGCATCCACAATAACCCACTATTTACTTCTCACAACTTTCATATGGAGTGATAGCCTAATGGCGATTACTCCCACACACTCTCACATTCACACCTTTCAGTATATTGATCTACGGAAATTTCAATGTATATTACATGTGGACTCCGTCGCCCTCCAGGTTATTGTTTTTTCACGGACAAAATTCAGTTTTTTATTCTGAATAGACCATTTTAGGTCTGTTGGACTCCGACGTCCCCAGGATAATGGTTCACGGATATTTCAAATTATTGTGGGCTCCGACACCCCCTAGTATGTTTGTTTATGGATATTACGGATTCCAGTTTTCGCGGTTCCGTTTACCTGCAGTATATTGGCCTCTTCAGTTTTTATCTTAATTCAGTTTTTATTTAAAATTTTAATACTCACGGACGTTGGACTCCGACGTCCCTCTAATTTGGCCTTTTTACCTGTTAGAGCCTAGGATTTACAGGGTTTGTCTATGCGTCGTAACCCTCAGTCACACGCTTCTTCTTAGTCGTTTCTTTCTTCGTCAATTTAAAACGTACTCACTGCTCTCTGCCTTCCTTCCTGTTGTCCTCGGATTTTCCGTCAGTCTTTCAATTCCAGCCCGAAATGAAGAAAAAGCAGTTCCTCAATCAGGATTTGGTTGCCATGGTCCTCTGGTTTCACTCACTCATGCTGGAATCGTCAGACGTGTTGGAATCCGGCTCGAAGGACCAATTAGATGTCAGGTTCAAACACAGGACATCTGTTACACAAGACAAAAGGCAAGGAATCAAACAGAGACAGAATTCAATTTGGACTCAATTGAGGAGAGACGGCTTCAACCTGTAACCTCTTACAGTGTCTTAGCACGCTCTGACGAAGAAGGTTTCCGTCTCCTCTTTTATTTAGAGATTTCAATGTTTACGCAACAACACCTGTCTCAGCAGGAATGGGGAGTATGTAAACAGTCATTGTTGTCGGTCACATTGAAGACAAAAGAAGAAGATCCCTCAGGCTTGGGTTCGTCCTGGATTCAGCTTGGGCAGGTTTTCGAGGACAATGGATGACCCCTCCCGTCTCATTCCATCGTCCACAGCGGAATCTTCCAAGCGTTTGGCTTGGTGCAACAAAGACCGCTTCTTGTCTGTTCATTGAGAACTCAGAACGGAAAGTTTTTTGATAATTTAAATACAATTTTTCTGACACCTGCCCAATCACGTTATAACTGTAGAATGATCGAGGGCGAGTTCTTGGTTTCTTATGTGGGTTTATTGTTAGGCAGTTTCATTAACGTCCTCCCAGTGCGGTAACAACACACAACAACAGCAGTCACGTTTTCGTCTACCGTAAAGCAGTTTGTCTGCCGTAAACAGCAATGTTGTGACACTCTTAAACAGGACAATACTGCCATCTAGTGCATTTGATGAAAGCACTTTTGTGCGTGCCACACAGCAATGCATAATCAGAGAGGGTGTTCAGCATGGTTCGAAAATAGTGACAGAGAATAGAACAAGGATGGACAATTTAACCCTTAACTCAACAATGAGTAGATGAGTGTTGTGTGTGTGTATATGTGTAAATAAATGAACACTGAAATTCAAAGTATTTATTTTATATATATATATATATATATATAATACAATAAATATATATTTATAGCTAGAATTCACTGAAAGTCAATTATTTCTTATATATATATATATATATATATATATATATATATATATATATATATATATATATATATATATATATATATATATATATATATGTATATATATATATATATATGAAATACTTGACTTAGTATTTCGTCAAGTATTTCGTCTATATATATATATATATATATATATATATATATATATGAAATACTTGACTTGGTGAATTCTAGCTGTAAATATACTCCTCCCCTCTTAACCACGCCCCCAACCACGCCCCCCACCTCCCGAAATCGGAGGTCTCAAGGTTGGCAAGTATGATTTTGGTTTCTGTTTCCTGTCAATGCATCTCTGTTCTTAGCGGTGCCCTCCTCACCTGTCTCTGATTGGCACTCTTGACACACTTGTTGCTAATCGGGCTCCTCTACAAGCCAACCTGCCCTGAACTTGTTAGTCGGCTTCCTGTGCACCTTCCTGTTGCCAACAAATATAATTTTACCTGCACACCTGTCTGCTATTTTCGCATCCTTGGGGTCATGCTGCAAGCAACGCTCACCAAACCGTGACAGAAATGATCCAGCCAGTGAGTGACCCCTCAGGGATTTCTATGGCCGCCACATTGAAGCGTTCTCCAGCTTCTCCTCAAGCTCCCTCCCACCTATCCCTGTTGTCTTTTGGCCTCTCTGGGGACGTCTGAGATCCGTCCCTTGAGGGGCTGTTGCTATGAGTAGTTGTGCGGCTGGGGAGGCACAGTTACTTCCTGCTCCATTGACGCTGCTACCATGCCTCCCTGCTTGGATAACCTCATTTGGCAATGTCTCTACCAGTAAGCCTTCCTGCTCCATTGAGGTCTTTCCCGACGTCGCTACCATGCCTCCCTGCTAGGATGACCTCATCAGCGATGTCGCTACCAGTACTCCCTGCTGCTTCAGTGACTTCATCCACGATGCTGACATCGTTCCGTCCTGTCCTGGCGATGCCGCCACCTGTCTGTCTCCCGGTGGGGTCGTCGCCTGAGCTTCCTCACTTAAAGCAGAAGCGCCTGTCTGGCGTACGCTGTCCTCGCCTGCTGCAGAAGCGCCTGTCTGTCGTGGATTATCCTCCTTCTTGTCGGCCGCAACTGGGGCGAGTCCATGGATGTCCTCTGTGCCGACAACAGCAGCACACTAGACCTGGGCATGGACTACTGCCGCTGCTGGGGAGTTCATCGTGTGCTTCTCGTGCTCCTCTTTGCCAGCTGCGGCGGTGTTCCACCCGCCATCAACACCTGCTGTTCCCCACTAGCTGTGGGGGCAATGTTGGTCCGCCCTTTGAGGCGGGGGCACAATTTGGTGACCTCCGCCATTCCTCTCTCCACCCTCCCTTGGTTTTGGACTTTCTGTTGAACTTAAAACATCTGGTATCCGTTGTAGGAAAGGGGGCTAGTGTAAGGCCTGCTACTGTAAATTTGATAATGTTTGTGTTTCCCTGTGTTATGTACATTTTCCTGTCCAGCGCTCATATTTTGGTTTCTGTTTCCTGTCACTGCATCTCTATTCCATACTTGCCAACCCTCCCGGATTTTCCGGGAGACTCCCGAAATTCAGCGCCTCTCCCGAAAACCTCCCGGGACAAATTGTCTCCCGAAAATCTCCCGAAATTCAGGTCGAGCTGGAGGCCACGCCGCCTTCAGATCCATGCGGACCTGACCTGTTTTCACGTCCGCTTTCCCACAACATAAACAGCGTGCCTGCCCAATCACGTTATAACTGTAGATGATCAAGGGCGAGTTCTTGGTTTCTTATGTGGGTTTATTGTTAGGCAGTTTCATTAACGTCCTCCCAGCGCGGTAACAACACACAACAACAGCAGTCACGTTTTCGTCTACCGTAAAGCAGTTCGTCTGCCGTAAACAGCAATGTTGTGACACTCTTAAACAGGATAATACTGCCATCTACTGTACATGCATATGTGACAATAACATCTACGGCTTTTAGAGAGTGCAGTGCACAACTGCGCACACAACAAGGAGACGAAGAAAAAGAACGAGGAAGATACAGCCATGGCGACGCCGACGACGAGTTAAGATGAATAAATACGCTTGTAAGTTCCAAGCCGCAGCTGCG
Source organism: Nerophis lumbriciformis (assembly GCF_033978685.3). Taxonomy (NCBI): domain Eukaryota; kingdom Metazoa; phylum Chordata; class Actinopteri; order Syngnathiformes; family Syngnathidae; genus Nerophis; species Nerophis lumbriciformis. Next base: position 30,526,169 of record NC_084557.2, on the reverse strand, counting down.
ATTGGACCTGGATAGCCTCCGAGAAGAAGTAGTGGACTACCAAGTGCTTGGCAGTGAAGATCTTCCTCAGGAAGCAAAGATTGACCGGTTTTGGGCCATGCTAGGGAGAGATGGAAGATTCCAGACTCTAGTGCATTTGATGAAAGCACTTTTGTGCGTGCCACACAGCAATGCATCATCAGAGAGGGTGTTCAGCATGGTTAGAAAAATAGTGACAGAGGATAGAACAAGGATGGACAATTCAACCCTTAACTCAACAATGAGTAGATGAGTGTTATGTGTGTGTATATGTGCAAATAAATGAACACTGAAATTCAAGTATTTCTTTTATATATATATATATATATGTATATATATACAGTATATATATATATACAGTATATATACAGTATATATATATATATATATATATATATATATATATATATAAAATAAAATAAATATATACATATAGCTAGAATTCACTGAAAGTCAAGTATTTCTTATATATATATATATATATATATATATATATATATATATATATATATATATATATATATATATATATATATATATTGTATATATATATGAAATACTTGACTTGGTGAATTCTAGCTGTAAATATACTCCTCCCCTCTTAACCACGCCCCCGCCCCCGCCCCACCCCCGACCACACACCCCACCCCCACCCCCCACCTCCTGAAATTGGAGGTCTCAAGGTTGGCAAGTATGCTCTATTCTGAGCGCAGCCTCCCTTACCTGTCTCTGATTGGCAGTCTAGACGTTACAGTCCTAGGAAAAGGAAGAATTGAATGAAGATGGTCGGATGTTGCAATGATGGCAGCTTCATCCAGAATTAATGTATTTTCTTTTTACAAACAAAGTTTCTGCATTTACACTATGCAAGCAAAAATAGTAAACTTAAATCACACATGTCAATTTACAAAAACAGTCAAATAAAATATAATTTCTGTGATGGGACACAAGTAGGGGATTTTATTTTTTTTATGTTTCATTGCCAGGCATGTCTTAGAGTGTTTTTATTGTTGTGGATTTTAATTGCATGTAAAACTCCTTGTGGACTTTGCTGGTATTTTAAGACGTTGCCCCTTTTAGCTTGTTGCCCCTAACAACCAGAGTGCCCAATCGAATGGCACCTGAGATCAGACGCACCTGTGGAGCATTAGGACTGCACACGTTTAAAAGGGAAGGATCGACAGGCTTTGAAGGAGCGACCGGAGAGTATCGACAGGCTTTGCCAAGAGCGTCCGGGTGGGCGCACGCAGGCTGGAAAGGAATCCCCAGGACTACACAGCAGACCCCGCAGGCTACCGGAGTGAACCCCAAGAAGCCCATAGTGATGGGTTGATGAGGCGTCATGAAGCGTTTCGACACATAGCAAAACGGTATTGATACTGTGTAGATACTGTGTCACTAAATACTGACATCTGCTGGACATTAAAAATCCCTACAGGCAACCAATGGACCGACTCAACTGACACTGCATTTATGACCTAGTATATACAATAATATAAACCAAGTCATTGTATTTCATTTAGGATTATTTCATATCTTCATATAAATAAAAATATATTTTTATCTTTTTAGATACAGTCAATAAATAATGTGAATATGTATCATAACATGGAAATCTAAGAGAACGTGTTGTGAATGCGGATGCTTGTGGACTGGGAATTCTTTTTTTTTTTTTTTTTTTTTTTACACATTTTTATTTAAAAAAAACAGTTTTTCCAACGTATTAAATTTTAGACGATTTCTCTTAGTTATTATTTCTCCGGCTGTAGAAAAGACCCGCTCACAAGGCACAGAGGAGGCGGGAGTGCGACACAGTTCGCGTATCGGTCACGTGACCAAAACAGCTCATGATCGTCACGTGACTTTCTAAAAGCGGTACGCGCACCAACACAGGGTTTTGCTCTATGAGCTCGACGCATGCGCCGATGCATCGGTGTTGCCGGACCCATCACTAGAAGCCCACAACAAGCAGGGGCAGAGGAAACTCTGCCTCCGAAGTAAGTGTCGTGCATGGTGGATATGTAGGGGTGGTCAACTGCCTTGGGCTGTGTGTTGTGCGCTGGCGGTGTGGTTCTGTGGGCAGGAGCGATCGGGACCCAGAGACCTGCGGTGACCCCCGGGAGCGACCAAGATGTGGAGCGAGACGGGACAAGTACGGCCACGTAGGTCCCACGTGGGACTGGTGAGGAGAGTTGGCGTACCCAATACTTCTACGCGGAACTACAGCAGAGGCCCTTGCGTGTAAGTGTGACGTCAGCCCGGAGAGCATCTCCTTGATTTTAAATGACTTTATTCCCGTGGCCTGCCTCCGTTCTAATTCTGTGCAGGAGGACTCCGTGGAAGTGGGCGGAGCCAGGACACTGACCCACTACACCTGTTGTGACTGTACCCTTACTGGATTGTAATTAATTGTGAACAAGCATAATTATCTTTCCTTATTTTGGGACGGCTGCTCTCACTACATTGGGTTCTTAATATTTATACTGGTTTTAAGCTAAATTTAATTAGATTTTAATATTCTACCACTCGGGTCCATTACATTTCCATTTATCCACACTATTCCAGTGTCATCAGGATTCACATCACTTTTAGAAGAACTGCAAATCTCAGATACATTGTAACATGTAATCCTCTCACATCATACAATACGAATATATATAAAAATATAAATACACATATAAATATAAATGCACTTCAACCCCCAAAAAACATACATTTATTTATTTATTTATATGTGCTACTTGCGTTACCACCGCCGCCATTGCTCCCACTGGTGACCACAAGCACAGCAGGTTATTAGCATACTGCTACTTTGCATGCTACTTCCCACTCGACCTTGCACTTTGCTTGAAATGCGCCTAACATGTTCCAAATACCGTATTTTTTGGAGTATAAGTCGCACCGGAGTATAAGTAGCACCTGCCGAAAATGCATAATAAAGAAGGAAAAAAACATATATAAGTCGCACTGGAGCCCGGCCAAACTATGAAAAAAAAACTGCGATTCATTCTACTGTAAGTCGGCTTCCTGTGCACCTCCTTGTTGCAAATAAATATACTTTTATCTGCAAGCCGTCTGCTTTTTCCGCATCCTTTCAGTCCAAGAAGCCTCTGACTTGGACAGCTGTCCTGACGGGGCACCGTGCTTCACTGGACCTAAACTGTGCTTGTCAATTCATGTCGATCTATGATCACCTTGTTTTCATGTGTGCCACAGTGTCCTGTGACCAACAACGTATGTAAATATGCTTTTGTATATATGCAAATATTTATACTTGTCTTCCAGCGTGACAGTTTCTGCCACATTTTGGTAGTTGGCACCTAAAATATCAGCATTCATCTGCCTGAGATTAATTCATGTTGCATTATCCAAAGATTGCTAAATTTGCTCAATTAACATGTAATGTAAGTGGGATGTTGTTAACTGTTCAAATTTTTAAGTGGATTTTTACGATTCCTTCTTTTAAAACTACAGGTATTTATTTATCCTCGCACATCCCTGGATCTTATCCTACCAGAATTTTGAAAAACATTCACTGTTTTAGCCGCACATTCTTCTCGTTATTTTATATTATTCCAAATTAAAGTTTGCACATGCACACTTAGCACAATAATTTGACAACATACTGAGCATCTTTCTGCTTGGCAACCTGTCCATCTTGGTTAGACTGTTGATGTTATATCCTGCATCTAGTTTGGCTTGCAATGTAACCAGAAGAGAGCATTTACCTTATCCCAACATTTCGTTGTACCTGTGCCTATGTTTTGCTCAAAAATTCAAATAATATTAAAATGTAAAATTATAGTTCCCAGAAAATATGCATGTTTGTGTAATTTCCCTTAAAGGCCTACTGAAACCCAATACTACCGACCACGCAGTCTGATAGTTTATATATCAATGATGAAATCTTAACATTGCAACACACTGTAGCTTACTAAAGTGCAATTTTAAATTTTGCGCGAAATATCCTGCTGATAACGTCTCGGTATGATGACGCCTGCGCGTGACGTCACGGATTGTAGAGGACATTTTGTGACAGCATGGTGGCCAGCTATTAAGTCGTTTGTTTTCATCGCAAAATTCCACAGTATTCTGGACATTTGTGTTGGTGAATCTTTTGCAATTTGTTCAATGAACAATGGAGACAGCAAAGAAGAAAGCTGTAGGTGGGAAGCGGTGTATTGCGGCAGGTGTTGTGCCGGACAACACACCCCCGCCGTAGAATGCACCCCTTGACTGTTGTGCCGGATAACACAGCCGGTGTTTCATTGTTTACATTCCCGAAAGATGACAGTCAAGCTTTACCATTGGCCTGTGGAGAACTGGGACAACAGAGACTTTTACCAAGAGAACTTTGAGTTGGATGCGCAGACGCGGTACCGTGAGTACGCATGCAGCTGCGGCTTCCAAACATTTGATCGCTTTCCGATACGTGCGTGCCGCTATGTGCATGTCACGTACGTAACTTTGGGGACTTTGGGGAAATATATGTGCTGTATGAATTTTGGGGAGGTGAACGGTACTTTGGGCTGTGGGATTGAGTGTGTTGTGCAGGTGTTTGAGTTGTATTGGCGGGTTATATGGACAGGAGGGGGGAGGTGTTTGTTATGCGGGATTAATTTGTGGCATATTAAATATAAGCCTGGTTGTGTTGTGGCTAATAGAGTATATATATGTCTTGTGTTTATTTACTGTTTTAGTCATTCCCAGCTGAATATCAGGTCCCACCCGCCTCTCACAGCATCTTCCCTATCTGAATCGCTCCCATTGCCCTCTAGTCCTTCACTCTCACTTTCCTCATCCACGAATCTTTCATCCTCACTCAAATTAATGGGGAAATCGTCGCTTTCTCGGTCCGAATCGCTCTCGCTGCTGGTGGCCATGATTGTAAACAATGTGCAGATGTGAGGAGCTCCACAACCTGTGACGTCACGCTACTCGCCTGCTACTTCCGGTACAGGCAAGGCTTTTTTTATCAGCGACCAAAAGTTGCTAACTTTATCGTCAATGTAGTCTACTAAATCCTTTCAGCAAAAATATGGCAATATCGTGAAATGATCAAGTATGGCACATAGAATGGACCTGCTATCCCCGTTTAAATAAGAAAATCGCATTTCAGTAGGCCTTTAACTTCCCCTCTTTGCACATGAATATGCTTCTGTGCTTTTTAAAAGGTCATTTCATATTTTCCTAACTTTTGTACTGATGATAAGATTATCTACTTTAAAAACAACTGTGCTTTGCAATATCTGACCTATACCCGCATCAACTTTATGTTTGATCCTCCTAGTGAAATTGTAATATTGTTAAACTGTCCCTGGTATGTCAAATTGAGCGCTAAGGAAAACAGTAAAGAAAATATTTCGTACCCATTCAACCGTCTAACAGGCTTCGGGAAAGATTCTAGCCAGCATGGTTTGCAGATCTTTCCACGACTTCAGTAACAGCTCATGACATGTTAGCATGACTCTACTGTCTTGGGTGCATTGGGCGTCTTGCGGCGTTTTTATACAGTCTTTTGATAGCCAGTTCCATTGCCTTTGTCGCCTCCTCCTTCAGTAGAGACTATTTCTCGGAGAACTGGCCTCCAATTAGAGCATAACCGCCACTGGTTGGGCTGCACCTGTGATTAATGATTTATTGCTAACTGTAGATGCTGATGCGTCATCCATGTTGCTGCTACTTGATCTCAGCGCTGCTTTCGATACCGTCGATCATAACATTCTATTAGCACATATCAAAACACGTATAGGTATGTCAGACTTAGCCTTTTTTTGGTTTAACTCCTATCTTACTGACAGGGTGCAGTGCGTCTCCCAATGTAACCTCAGAGTATGTTGAGGTAACGTGCGGAGTTCCACAGAGTTCGGTACTTGGTCCTGCACTCTTCAGCATCTACTGCATATGCTGCCGCTAGGTGACATCATACGCAAATACGGTGTTAGCTTTCACTGTTTTTCTGAGGACCCCCAACTCTACATGCCCCTGAAGCTGACCAACACGGCGGATCGTAGTCAAAAGGAGGCGTGTCTAAACGAAATTAAACAATAAAATGTAATCACTTGTTCTTCCCCACATTTCTGACACTTCCTGTAAGTTAGATGAAAATCCACCCATACCTTGTCGAGTTATTTTACTGAGGGACGGACAGACTGACTGACTGACTGATGGATGGACGTATGATCACATAACATTCTGGAATGTGCATCACTGGCGATGATTATGTCCATTATGTTGTGTCATGTTATTGTTTTTTATCTCAAGGTAAATTGATGATTATAGTTTTGTAGGCTGTGAGGTATGACGAGATGTTGGGTCATTAATGAAGGGGATTACTGGGTTTTGGTTGGTTTTCTTGGAAAGTCCCAAAAGAGTGGTTTTATTTTATTTTGGACAATGTGTATGGTGTATACTAAACACCATCATATAAATATGAATAAATATTGTTTTTGTCTCTACTTTCCTAGCTTCTGACTGTATAAGTGTAAAAGTAGCCCTGGTCAACTAAAACCAACATGGAGGAAGAGCAACAAAAGGAATTGTGACAGACTCAAGCTGTCGGGAGGGTTCCAAGGACCATCAAGGAATGACATCTTGGTAAGCAGGTGTAGACTTCTTTATTTTTGCAAATAAGAAAAAGTCTGTTGCGGATTGCTTTCCAGCCTTGCCGTTCGTCTGCTCGCCACGCTCCTCCGTTCCAGCTTTTCAGCGTCACGGTGTCGTCGTCTTCCTTGCGCTCTCTTTCTCTTTCGCTCTGCATCCGCCTCTCTCTGGCTCACTCTCTCATCTCCGTCTGTCTCCCTGACGTTCACATCTGTCGCCCTCTTATACGGTGCGAGAGGATAATTACATCCTCTACAGCTGCGCGCTCCACGCACCTTATCGTGATTGCGGCGTCTCTCCCGGCGGGCCCCGCCTCGCTGCTCGCTCGCCGTCCCCGCCTCCTCGCCGCCATCTTGGAGTCGGCCCTGGTGGGGCACGCCTTGCTGTCGATCTGCCGGCCCTGCTTCCCCACAGTCCTCCATCGCCGGACGCAAGCCAGGAGTCCAACCGGCTGAGCCTACTGTCTTTTTCTTTTTCTTCTTCTTCTTTGTCTTTGTCTTTGTCTTTTTCTTCTTCTTCTTTGTCTTTTTCTTCTTCTTCTTTGTCTTTTTTGTCTTTTTCTTTTTCTTCTTCTTCTTCTTTGGCTTTTTCTTCATCTTTGTGTTTTTCTTCTTTTTTTTTGTCTTTTTCTTCTTCTTTGTCTTTCCTTCTTCTTTCATTTCTCTCCGTTCGGGGGGCCACTTGCCGCCCCCCTCTATCTGGTCCGCCAATGCTTGTAAGAGCCGACTTAAGTCGGCTGCTTGCCGCGAGGCCAGCGAGTGAGCCTATGAGAGCCCACAGGGGATCTTACTCCCCCGCCTCTGGTGGTCCTTCCCGGTTGGGCGCCAAATGTGACAGACTCAAGCTGTCGGGAGGGTTCCAAGGACCATCAAGGAATGACATCTTGGTAAGCAGGTGTCGACTTCTTTATTTTTGCAAATAAGAAAAAGTCTGTCGCGGATTGCTTTCCAGCCTTGCCTTTCATCTGCTCGCCTCGCTCCTCCATTCCAATTTTTCAGCATCACAGTGTCGTTGTCTTCCTTGCTCTCTCTTCCTCTTTCGCTCTGCATCCGCCTCTCTCTGGCTCCTTCTCTCATCTCCGTTTCTCTCCCTGACGTTCACGTCTGTTGCCCTCTTATACGGTACGAAAGGATAATTACATCCTACAGCTGCGCGCTCCACGCACCTTATTGTGATTGCGACGTCTCTCCCATCGCGCCCCGCCTCGCTGCTCGCTCCCCGTCCCCGCCTCCTCGCCGCCATCTTGGAGCGGGCTCCGGTGTGCCCTGCCCCGCTGCTGGACCGCCGGCCACGCCTCCTCGCCGCCATCTCGGAGTCGGCCCTGGCGGGGCACGCCTCGCTGTCGGTCTGCCGGCCCCGCCTCCCCACATAAATGTTGTACTATTTGGTGTTAAAAGTATTAGACATACCATTACTGCTGTTTTAAATGTCATTATTGATCTTTGATTCTTGGATCGGCTTTGTAACATCTTCCATTTGCAGCATGGTGGTGTAGTTTACTGGAGATGTTTTGAATTTGCATGTTTCCCCTTTTTTCCGTGCTTCCTGCCACATCCTGCAAACATGCATGTTGGGCTTGTTGGAGACTAAAACTTGCCCTTTGATGTGAATGTGAGCTGGGATTGTTGTTTGTTTACGTGTGTCCTATGTTGGCGACTGGTCCTGGGTATACCCCACCACTCTCCTGAAGTCAGCTGGGAGAGGCTCCAGCTCACAAACGAGTGGTATAGAAAATTAACGGACACATGAAGCAGTCCAAAAAATGTGTATTGTACAAACCCCGTTTCCATATAAGTTGGGAAATTGTGTTAGATGTAAATATAAACGGAATACAATGATTTGCAAATTATTTTCAACCCATAATTAAGTTGAATATGCTACAAAGACAACATATTTGATGTTCAAACTGAGAAACATTTTTTTGTGTGCAAATAATCATTAACTTCAGAATTTAATGCCAGCAACACGTGACAAAGAAGTTGGGAAAGGCGGCAATAAATACTGATAAAGTTGAGGAATGCTCATCAAACACTTATTTGGAACATCCCACAGGTGAACATGCAAATTGGGAACAGGTGGGTGCCATGATTGGGTATAAAAGTAGATTCTATGAAATGCTCAGTCATTCACAAACAAGGATGGGGTGAGTGTCACCACTTTGTCAACAAATGCGTGAGCAAATAGTTGAACAGTTTAAGAAAAACCTTTCTCAACCAGCTATTGCAAGGAATTTAGGGATTTCACCATCTACGGTCCGTAATATCATCAAAGGGTTCAGAGAATCTGGAGAAATCACTGCACGTCAACAGCTAAGCCCGTGACTTTCGATCCCTCAGGCTGACTGCATCAACAAGCGACATCAGTGTGTAAAGGATATCACCACATGGGCTCAGGAACACTTCAGAAACCCACTGTCAGTAACTACAGTTGGTCACTACATCTGTAAGTGCAAGCTAAAACTCTCTTATGCAAGGCGAAAACCGTTTATCAACAACACCCAGAAACGTCGTCGGCTTTGCTGGGCCAGAGCTCATCTAAGATGGACTGATACAAAGTGGAAAAGTGTTCTGTGGTCTGACGAGTCCACATTTCAAATTGTTTTTGGAAACTGTGGACGTCGTGTCCTCTGGACCAAAGAGGAAAAGAACCATCCGGATTGTTATAGGCGCAAAGTTGAAAAGCCAGCATCTGTGATGGTATGGGGGTGTTTTAGTGCCCAAGACATGGGTAACTTACACATCTGGGAAGGCGCCATTAATGCTGAAAGGTACATACAGGTTTTGGAGCAACATATGTTGCCATCCAAGCAACGTTACCATGGACGCCCCTGCTTATTTCAGCAAGACAATGCCAAGCCACGTGTTACATCAACGTGGCTGTCTCCCATTGAAAATGTGTGGTGCATTATGAAGCCTAAAATACCACAACGGAGACCCCCGGACTGTTGAACAACTTAAGCTGTACATCAAGCAAGAATGGGAAAGAATTCCACCTGAGAAGCTTAAAAAATGTGTCTCCTCAGTTCCCAAACGTTTACTGAGTGTTGTTAAAAGGAAAGGCCATGTAACACAGTAGTGAACATGCCCTTTCCCAACAACTTTGGCACATGTTGCAGCCCTGAAATTCTAAGTTAATGATTATTTGCAAAAAAAAAAAAGTTTATGAGTTTGAACATCAAATATGTTGTCTTTGTAGTGCATTCAACTGAATATGGGTTGAAAAGGATTTGCAAATCATTGTATTCCGTTTATATTTGCATCCAACACAATTTCCCAACTCATATGGAAACGGTGTTTGTATTTGTATTACATTTTTCAGCCAAAGAGTGCTCTTGAGTTATGTACGCTTTGGATACAGCCAGGGTGTGTGGTGTATGCAAGAATCTGCGTTGGAACATCAATTTTCAATCGCGTATTTAATTCACATGAGCTATATTAAAATAAATCATGAATAAAATAAATGGGTGCCTATCATTTGTGAATAAATCATGTCCGTTATCATACTGTATTCATATTGTTGTTTTCTGCCTCTGCTTTATAACAAGCCTGTGACAGTGCAAGCTTCCTGTTATCTTGGTGGTTATACTCAATTTGAATTTTGACTGTACATGCATCACTTTATTTAGACGGCTCTCATAAGTGCACATCATATAAAGGCACAGCAGTATTGCAGTAAGTCAAATATCAAATAAAAACTGTATGCTTCTTTTTTATGTTGTTGTGCAAGCATTATGATTTTACTAATAGCATAATTGAATATGTGACAGTTATTTTATTTCATTCAAATGTGATTTTTTACTTGCAAGACTCAAACGCTTTACCGGTTAACGCGGAATTGCCACTGATGAATTACATAATTACCCTCATCTGCTAAATTCACATCGTCACATTTCCTGTGATACAGACATTTTTCTTGTGCAACTGTGTGTCACTTTAAAGATTTAAATGTTTCTGATTAATTGATGTGGACTTGCCTCAGCTCCACTGCTTGTGTGCCTGCTGTATAATTTAGATGGCTTTAAAAGCATGCCAAGTCAATTACAAGGGTTTTACGAGAAATATGATGCATTATCTTATACTATCTAAAGATGAGCACCTCAACTGAGGAGCAAGAGTGAAAAAAACACAGTCTTTTTTATTTGTTTTGGATAATTCAAACACAAGCAGACACCAAATGATTTTACCAAGTGATTCAGATTTCAGAGCGGAATCTTGTAGGCTGTTGGTCTACCACATTAAATATTTATCAAATATTATTTATTGTGCAGCTTCAGTCACATTTGCTATGCCATATGTTGCATTATTTGTATCAATGTGACGTTATAAAGTTGAGGATGCGTGTTAAAAGCTACTTGCTTGGTTTTGTGCAGCCACCCAACACCCCTGAATTCCTGCAACTGCTCTTGGAAAGATGACTAATGATCCATTATGTCACTAATAGTGTCCTATAATGGGTGAACATTCATGCGGTGGAATGTAAAAGAATAGACTACCTAAAACAGGGTCCTAAACAAGATTTTATTTGTGGCCCCATTCTGGTCCTTATCATTACTTATTTCTTATTGTTATTAGACTTCTGAAGGGCCACCACCCCACTCTAAACCTAACATCTGTCACTATCGGCTTTGCCGGAGTAGGACCCCAACGCAGAGAAAAAATAATAAGACTAATAACAAAAAGTGCACTCTCAAAGGAAAAAGTTAACACTATACAGCAGCGTTGGAACAGAGCCACAGAAAACGAGAAGCTTGAGTGGAGACAAAGCAGAGGAGATAAACACGACTGGAAGGTTGAACCATCAGGAATCTACTGGCGGCGAGGGAATGGACTGGTGAGATTAAGTAGTCAGAAGATAATGGGATTCAGGTTTTCCTACATTTAGTGAGGTTAAAAACAGAGTGCGCCTCACACCAGGATGACAGGATACCTTGGACGGGTGTCCCCACTGCAGGACTTCAGATCTCGGTTCATTAGGTACAAATACCTTGCCTGCAGAAACATTGGACCTTGGTCTTGGAGGCGGCAATGGACGCTCTTTTCTACATCTCCTATTGGAGTGTTCCTATCACATGAGCCACAGGTATGATGGTCTCCGGAGTGGTTTCCTCAGCGGCAGGTCTATAAACTCTGGAGAGTGCATCCGGCTTGGTGTTTCAGGAGCCGGGTCTGTAGATAATAGAGAAGTTGATGCAAACAGTGACCAACGTGCTTGGCAGGAGTTAGGTCTTTGAGCAGTCCTTGTATATGCCAGGTTTTTATGATCTGTGACGACCAGGAATGACGTGGCAGTCGCCTACAACCGTAGCCTCCACTCCTGTAGCGGGAGAACAATAGCCAGCAGCTCTCTATTTCCCACATCACAGTTTTTTTTTAGCCACTGTGAGGCAATGCAAGAAGAAAGCACAAGGGTGAAGCCTGTGGTCGACCGGGGAAAGCTAGGACAGTACTGCTCCAACTCCTGTATCCGATGTATCAACCTCAACAAAAAATTGTAAAGCAGGATCATCGTATTTAGGATTGGTGCTTTAGTAAGCATTTGTTTTAGCAAAAAAAAGGCTTCTTGGGTCCACTGGAAAGGTACCTTAATGGATGTGAGCCTTGTCAAGGGTTCAGCTTGTGGATAAACCGCCTATAGAAGTTGGCAAAACCCCAGAACTCGACTACTGACTGCATTTTGGCAGGATCAGGTTTCAGATGGCCCTTCTCTACGATGAATCCCAGAAACGACACTGATGTCGAGTGAAATTTGCACTTCTTAGCATTGACATATAGTCTATTCTCCAATAACCGCTGTAAGACGAGACGGACGTGGCAGACATGTTTTTGGAGATTTCTGGATAAGATAAGAATGGCGTGGCGCAGTGGAAGAGTGGCCGTGCGCGACCCGAGGGTCCCTGGTTCAATCCCCACCTAGTACCAACCTCGTCATGTCCGTTGTGTCCTGAGCAAGACACTTCACCCTTGCTCCTGATGGGTGCTGGTTAGCGCCTTGCATGGCAGCTCCCTCCATCAGTGTGTGAATGTGTGTGTGAATGGGTAAATGTGGAAGTAGTGTCAAAGCGCTTTGAGTACCTTGAAGGTAGAAAAGCGCTATACAAGTACAACCCATTTATCATTTATCATTTATCAAGGTACACAAAACAGAATTGATTGATCATGTCCCTAAGGACATTGTTAATTACATTTTGGAAAACCGTGGGCGCATTAGTGAGGCCAAAAGGCATAGTTTAACATTCTAAATGCACCATAGAGATGTTAAAATAGGTGTTCCACTGCTCCCCATCCTTAGTTCTCACCGGGTGATAAGCATGGCCTAAGTCTGATTTCATGAAAATAGCAGCAGAAGATCCATCCATCCATTTTCTACCGCTTATTCCCTTCGGGGTCGCGGGGGGCGCTGTAGCCAATCTCAGCTACAATCGGACGGAAGGCGGTGTACACCCTGGACAAGTCGCCACCTCATCGCAGGGCCAACACAGATAGACAGACAACATTCACACTCACATTCACACACTAGGGCCAATTTAGTGTTGCCAATCAACCTATCCCCAGGTGCATGTTTTTGGAGGTGGGAGGAAGCCGGAGTACCCGGAGTACCCGGAGGGAACCCACGCAGTCACGGGGAGAACATGCAAACTCCACACAGAAAGATCCCGAGCCCGGGATTGAACCCCAGACTACTCAGGACCTTCGTATTGTGAGGCAGATGCACTAACCCCTCTTCCACCGTGCAGCATTATCTGCAGCAGAAGATAATGAATTAAATACTGAATCCGCAAAGAATAGCTACTATTCACACTTATGTAGTTTGTACCACAACTTTAAATCAAGGCTGCAACGATATATCTTTTTTCTCAACGGAAAAAAAAACCCGGCCCCCAATGGAGAGAAAGAGCTAAATAAAACCGGGTGCAAGAGACCAGCAAGTACAGTTACTTGATGAAGACCGTTCCAGACTTGACACAGGTTTAAAGAAACAGTCGTGAGGCCCATGTGGCGGAAGGGACTGAGCCTGGTCTTTAGCCCTCTCTCCTCTCTAACTTCAGACCTATCTCTAATCTTCCATACATTTCCAAAATATTAGAGAAGGTTGTCTACAGTCAGTTGTTGCCCTTCTTAGAGGATAATGGTATCACTGAGCTGTTCCAGTCCGGTTTTAAAGCCCTCCACAGCACAGAGTCAGCGCTTCTAAAAGTTTTTAACGATATCCTCCTGTCCACTGATTCTGGTAAATATGTTGTCCTGGTGCTTTTAGATCTGTCTGCTGCGTTCGACACCGTCGACCACGCCACCTTAATCACTCGTCTTGAGAACTGTGTGGGCATTAAGGGCGCCGCCCTCAACTGGTTCCGGTCGTACCTAACCGACAGGAGTTTTTGTGTAAAAGTAGAAAGTTTTATGTCGTCCACAGCTCCTTTACCACATGGGGTCCCCCAGGGCTCAATCCTTGCCCCAATTTTATTTGCGCTTTACCTTCTCCCCCTTGGTTCTATTTTTAGGAAGTACAGTATTGCATTTCATTTTTATGCCGATGATTGCCAGATTTATTTTCCTATGGCACAAAATAACACGGTTCAACGTCTTATTGACTGCCTGCACGACATCAAAGTCTGGCTTTCAGCTAACTTCCTGAGCCTAAATGAAGATAAAACAGAAGTTATGTTGTTCGGTCCAAGTCGCTCTCCCTCCCCCAACGTTGACCTCGGCACTCTGACCCCGTATCTCAGCGACTCTGTCACAAACCTGGGGGTAAAGTTTGACTCAGATTTTAAATTCGAAAAACAAATCAGCAGCATCGTTCAAAAAAGTTTTTATCAATTACGCCAAATAGCGAAAGTGAAACCGCTTCTATCAAGACATGATCTTGAGAAATTAATCCACGCTTTTATCTCGACTCGTCTTGATTATTGTAATGCCCTGTATGTAGGCATTAGCCAGGCCTCCCTCGCCCGCCTGCAGCTCGTGCAGAACCCTGCTGCTCGTCTGCTAACACAGACCCGCAGACTTGAGCACATCACCCCTATTTTAGCGTCCCTTCACTGGCTCCCTGTGCGTTACCGAATACATTTTAAACTCCTTTTATTTGTTTTTAAATGTCTAAACAACCTCGCGCCAACCTATCTCTCCGACCTCCTTCAGCCTTACTGCCCCACCCGATCCTTAAGATCAGCCGATCAGCTGCTGTTGACGGTCCCTGACACAAGGCTGAAGCTTAGAGGTGACAGAGCTTTCGCCGTTGCTGCTCCCAAGCTCTGGAACGACCTACCCCTGAGTGTTAGACAAGCCTCCTCTCTTCCTGTTTTTAAATCTCTCTTAAAAACATACTTTTATTCCATGGCTTTTAACACTGAGTGATATCCATCCTGCAATGGCGCCCCATAATACACCTGCTGTGATCCTGTTTTTATGTTTTTATGTTTTTATTAATTCTATTTTAATTATTTATTTTTTATCGTGTTCTGTTTGTGTTGTGTTGTGTTTGCTTGGTACTTGTTTTATCTTTTAACCTGCTCATTGTACAGCACTTTGGCTACCCCTGTGGTAAATTTTAAATGTGCTCTATAAATAAAGTTGATTTGATTTGATTTGATTTACTAAATATCTGTTTGAGGTCATGATATTCGTCAGGTACCCCCGACAGATTAATGGTCTCATTAACATGGCTAGGAGTGGCAAACAAGGGAACAATGGGACGCCAAAAAATTGTGCTCCAATTCAAAACAGTGGTTTTACCCCAATCAGTACTGGGATTTTGCAGTTTGAGCCACGGGAGACCTAATACAATGGGTGTCAACTGACATGGAAGAATAAAGAAGCGATAGCTGTAAAGCTAGTCTCTGTTTGGTGCGTCACCCTCGCCAGTAAACGACCGTCTAAAGACTGACCGTCTAAAGACCGGACCTTCTTAGGGAAGCAAAGTTTAATTTTAGTTATCTTATGCAAGTCCACTAAGTTCGAGTCCATAAAGCAATCCTCAGCCAACGAGTCAATAAATGCAACAATCTTGACACATTTTCCTCCCCAGACAAAGTCTCTGAAAGCTCAAGTCTAGGAGCCTGCGGGTACTCACACAGTCCATTAGTAGAATGCTGTTAGTTGATTCCCACAGGAAGAGACTAAGAAAAAGTTTAAGGAGCACCGTCTGTCTGGGAGGACGAATGGAGCAGTTGGAAATATGGTGGTCTGGGCTTTCACTGTAATCACAGAGGCGTAATTTTCGCTGATGATCTCGCTCCGCAGTGGTGACTTGTCCTACAAGCTGCATTGGCACCTCACTAGCGTCCTTAGGCTGATGAGTGGAGGTTTTAAGGTTCGATTCTGCCGCTGTCGATAGCGCTCCTTTCGGCGAAGAGGTAAGGTATTGGTTATCCTTCTTAGTGCCTTCTCTATTGCACTCGCTAATTCCGTCGTCAAGACAAATGGCTAAGTCAATGTGTGTGACAAGGGTGGTAGTTTCATCAAGGATTGCAAGTTTGTACTTGATGCGATGATTTAATCCCTTGCAAAAATTGCTGCATAAAGCAGCGTAACCATATCTGCTCTCTGCAGCTAGAATACAGAAGTCTATGGAGTATGCGGTCACAAAGAGATCGAACACCTTCATCATTTATTTCCTAAACAAGGTAGTGCCGTGCGCAAAGCGGGAACATTTTTACTAACCGCCAAGGCCCAGGTGTGGCTTTGTCAGATTAGAGGCTCATGGCAGGCTATTCCTTACCAGTACTAGACCAGGCTGCTGGTCAAAAACTAATGAGCAAACGATGGAGGAACTGCTTGCAGGAACCAGACTCACCGGTGAAACTCTCCGAGGTGTGGGAGGACTAGCTGCTGGAGGAGTTGGGAAGGTCCCCGTCCTGGTGTGACCTCCTTCCGGGCGAGTCACAGTGCACGTCTGATCAACACGTTGGCGAAAGGTGCAGACAGCGTGTGGAAGGCGGCAATCAAATCAGGCAGCAGCTGGTCGTGACAATCGAGAGTCTGTCTAAAGCCAGTTAGCCCAGAGTGTTTTTTTCTTTCTGCATAGCCCATATTGGCCATTAGATTTGTCATGATCAGTAGAAAATAAATAAGAACAATACCAAAAAGTGCACTCAAAAAGGAGTGAGGAAAAATAACTAAGGATGCACACAAAAGCTGTAAAAAAAAAAAAAAAAACGGAAAACACACACAAAAGGTGTGGAGAGGAAAGTTAACATTCCACAGTAGTGCCGGGGCAGAGCCACAGGAAACGAGAAGCGTGAGTGGAGCCTAAGCAGAGGAGATGAACACGACTGGAAGGGCGAACCATCAGGAATCTACTGGCACCAAGTGAATGGACTGGAGAGCCTAAGTAGTCAGGGGGAAATGGGAATCAGGTGCTGCCCCGTGACCCAGAAACCAGACACTGCAGCAGAAAGCAGACAAGTGGCGACAAAGCTGCCAGATCATGAAAACGCCACCGCCTGAAATACACACACTCAGTATATTTACATGGACTAAAACACAAATTATTAACCTAATTTGGTTGAAACTATCTTTTTATAAACAGATGTCATTTGCAAGGTTCCCTTTACTTCATAGTGTTGCCTCACACATGAATGATTATCATTGGAGCATAATAATAATATGTTATCATTATTAGTGCATCAACCGGGAGTTAATTCTCCTGTGGATATAAAAACTAGTGAAGTCTGTTTCAAACTTTAATCGACTTTAACCGAACACACTACAATTATGTGTATGAAACTTTAAAGGCCTACTGAAAGCCACTACTACCGACCACGCAGTCTGATGGTTTATATATCAATGATGAAATCTTAACATTGCAACACATGCCAATACGGCCGGGTTAGCTTACTAAAGTGCAATTTTAAATTTTGCGCAAAATATCCTGCTGAAAACGTCTCGGTATGATGACGCCGGCGCGTGACGTCACGGATTATAGAGGACATTTTGGGACAGCATGGTGGCCAGCTATTAAGTCGTCTGTTTTCATCGCAAAATTCCACAGTATTCTGGACATCTGTGTTGGTGAATCTTTTGCAATTGTTCAATGAACAATGGAGACAGCAAAGAAGAAAGCTGTAGGTGGGAAGCGGTGTATTGCGGCCGGCTGCAGCAACACAAACACAGCCGGTGTTTCATTGTTTACATTCCCGAAAGATGAGAGTCAAGCTTTACCATTGGCCTGTGGAGAACTGGGACAACAGAGACTCTTACCAGGAGGACTTTGAGTTGGATACGCAGACACGGTACCGTGAGTACGCATGCAGCTGCGGCTTCCAAACATTTGATCGCTTGCCCGTACGTGCGTGCCGCTATGTGCATGTCACGTACGTAACTTTGGGGAGTTTGGGGAAATATATGTGCTGTATGAACTTTGGGGAGGTGAACGGTACTTTGGGCTGTGGGATTGAGTGTGTTGTGCAGGTGTTTGAGTTGTATTGGCGGGTTATATGGATGGGAGGGGGGAGGTGTTTGTTATGCGGGATTCATTTGTGGCATATTAAATATAAGCCTGGTTGTGTTGTGGCTAATAGAGTATATATATATGTCTTGTGTTTATTTACTGTTTTAGTCATTCCCAGCTGAATATCAGGTCCCACCCGCCTCTCAAAGCATCTTCCCTATCTGAATCGCTCCCACTGCCCTCTAGTCCTTCACTCTCACTTTCCTCATCCACAAATCTTTCATCCTCGCTCAAATTAATGGGGAAATCGTCGCTTTCTCGGTCCGAATCGCTCTCGCTGCTGGTGGCCATGATTGTAAACAATGTGCAGATGTGAGGGGCTCCACAACCTGTGACGTCACGCTACTCGTCTGCTACTTCCGGTACAGACAAGGCTTTTTTATCAGCGACCAAAAGTTGCAAACTTTATCGTCGATGTTCTCTACTAAATCCTTTCAGCAAAAATATGGCAATATCGCGAAATGATCAAGCATGACACATAGAATGGACCTGCTATCCCCGTTTAAATAAGAAAATCGCATTTCAGTAGGCCTTTAACATCACTTTGTACATTGCTGCCACAAATAGACTTATCATATTTGTACACTTCTTTCACCTATCAAATATAAGTGTTGTGTGTGAATGCATAAAGGTGAGCTTTGATGACTTTATGGCATCTGTGTTGAGTGAACACAACAATGAAGTGTTCCATGATCTGTTTGCTGCTACCAGGAGGACTGAACCATGTTGCATTTTGTAAGGGTGGGTGTAGGTTGTTACACAATCCTAATTTGATTCAAACATTATTTTTATTGATTTTATCTAAACTTTTATGATGTCGTATTTGGTAACTGACGGGTTACGGCGTGGCGCAGTGGTAGAGTGGCCGTGCGCAACCCAAGGGTCTCTGGTTCAATCCCCACCTAGTACCAACCTCGTCATGTCCGTTGTGTCCTGAGCAAGACACTTCACCCTTGCTCCTGATGGGTGCTGGTAGCGCCTTGCATGGCAGCTCCCTCCATCAGTGTGTGAATGTGTGTGTGAATGGGTAAATGTGGAAGTAGTGTCAAAGCGCTTTGAGTACCTTGAAGGTAGAAAAGCGCTATACAAGTACAACCCACTTATCATTTATCATTTATTAAGTTAAATAGATCAATACAATAACATCTTTACAAAAACCCAGGCCATATGTGGCCCCACTTAACTAGATCTGATCTTTATGCCATGAGCCTGCCTTGACCTCAGACCATAAATCAGAAGAAAATGAAAAATGATTTCATGTTAAGATGTTTTATTTAAATGTTCATTTAACAGTATTAGGACAAAAGAACATCGGAAGTTAAATAATAACATGGCATTACAAAGTACTTTAAATGGACTACAAGATCTAGTTGATTATTTCATAAAGGTCACCTTAGGGTTGAGAGATCAGGTTACAGAAAACAATGCCATTTTTTATTTTTTTTTGCAATTGCGCTATTTTGTGCCAATTGTGCACTTGTTATCCATTGAGAAGTAGTAGCTTTAAGAGGAAATGGGAGAGCCGGCACATGCACCTGGTGTTTTGCTGTTGGGAAGCTAGCTGGGAGGGAGTGTTTTACTCGGAGGGCAGGGCAGTCAGACATGATTAGGATACACAGTAAGACAGGATGAGAAGTCATTGAATTGGCTCCTTGCAGAGGACGATTTCTAGCTCGCCGCGGTAGAGCTTCCCTCCATCAGACAGGCTCATGATGCTCTGCTTGTAACCAGACAGGTTCTTCAAGTCGGCCTCCTTGGGGTACAGAAAGGGGGTAAAAAGGGGTATATTTGAGTCAAAGAAGTTGATCAACTCGAGACATCTGTCAAGTAGAAATATTCTTGTTTACATTATACACAACCCAGACAGACGGTGGGAATATATAGAATCTGTTTGTTTAGCTTTTTTCTTTGACCTTAGCACCTACCTTTAGTGCTCTAAAATAACCAAATGTTGAACTATTGTTGTCCCTCGTTTATCGCAGTTAATCGGTTCGATGGTGAATTTTTGCAAAGTAAGAATTCTTATTTATAAATTTAATATTTATTTAATAACCTGTTAACGACTTTCTAAATAAGTTATTTTAAACATGTTTGGAGCCATCTAGATATAAATTAACAACCTTATACTCACCTTAAAAATAGTTTATCATAGAAAATAATATTAATTACTGAATAGACACACATCCACACACAAAGTTCCTAAACAGTCACGAAACATGTGAAAATACATAAAGTTGTTTGAAAATAACGATGATGATCTGCTGTACACTACATAACTAGGGATGATGTTTGATAAGAAATTATTGAGTTCGAGCCTATTATCGAATCTTCTTATCGAACCGATTCCTTATCGAATCTCTTATCGAGTCCAGATAGGTTGTTGTATATGGAAAAAAACACACAATATTTGATTTAACAAAAGCTCACTTTTATTATATAAGAAAAAAATAAAATGTAATAAATAAATAAATATTGACTGTTACCCCCCTAAAAAATAAAATAAAATAAATAAATATTGACTGTTGTTACCCAAAGTATATTAAGTGGGATTTTTCAGAAAAACAAATATATACAGTAACACAAAAGCAACCTGTCTCTGTGATCACTATAGGTGTATAAATAATAATATAGTGTTAAATAAAATCAGTCTCTTGGGCACAAAACTGAAAATAATACAGCATTCCAAAAAGTGCACTTCTGCTGCTATTTGACGTAACTGTTTGTTATGATGCTTTGACAGTTTTGCACTTTATTTCTTTATTGAAAAAAAATTCTATGAAGAGAAAAGTTGTTTGCAAATGTGGTTACAATGCTAAAAAAATGAAAAGTTAAAGCTAAAAAAAGAAATACACTTTATTGAGTTAACATTATTTCTTCATAGGGGGAAAGATGTGATTTTATGAGCTAGGGAATATAACAACTACACTACCCAGCATGCAACAGGAGTGACGAGTATGCGCGGTAGCCCCGAAAAGTGATGTTGCATGTCGCCACCCGGCAGCTAAGAATGAGGTTATGAGCACGCTGTGAAAGTAAACGTCAAGAACTCAGCCAACACGCCTCGTCTGTATTATTTATAATTAGACAGACAACACATATACAGTGTGATTTTGTTTTGTTTACAAGGAAAGAAAAACAAAAGTTAAAAAAGGGAGATATATGTTGTATATATATGTATGTGCTGCGGTTGCTTTAAGAACGTTGCGACAGCTGCCGTAAAGGAGGTGCGTTGCTAGCCTGGTTGCTATGTTTCCGGTTGGTCGTAAAAGTGTTTGTCATGTGTTTGTACCCTGCTCAAATCTCTCAGTAAAGTTATTCATTGGATTATACCTTTTGTTTTGAACTTTATTACACCTTGGAGCGCTTTTTCCAGTCCATTGTTTTTCCTGCTTTCGCTATCTGCGCCTAATGACTGAGCTCCGTGACGTCATTTCTTGTGATGTCACACGGGGCATTTCTGGTCGGGACGGGATTCGTTCCCAGGGATTCGAATAAAGAACCACCTCTTTTTCTTTACTATAGTGGTCTCGATAACGGGTACCGGTTCTCAAAAAGTGATTTGAGTCCAAGGACTCGGTTCTTTTCTTATCGAACAACTGGGAAAATGGGTTTTGAGTATCATCCCTATACATAACAGCAGCCGAGATTTGTTATTTTAGGTTCATTTATATGCTTGGAAATGCTTAATTTAGGCCAAAAATACGTAACATTTGTTTGAAAATGTATATTTGTGACATATAATAGACATAGTCAAATGTAAAACACAGAACAACCGTGACATGATTTTTTAAAAAGTGATAAATATTTGGATAAGTGAAGCCGCAAAATTAGAAGCGCGAAGTGGCGCGGCACCACTGTAATATTTACATACAACATTTTAACAATAATCAAGTATCGAGTGTAAGTAAGTTATTAGTAATAAAACCTATCAGTGCAACAATAAAAATATTGTTACTTTGTGTAATTGTATAAATATATAATTTGTTATGAGTTATTTATTAAGAATTGTTATGGGAAATACAAGTTTTCAATGAAAATTATTATGGTAATGGTTTAGGTTATTTTAGACTTACTAAACAAAGTTAGAAAAACAACATTACATTTAAACTTGCATAAATCAAAATGACCGAAAAGGAATAGGGAAATCTAACACTTTCTTCAAAAATTACTAATAGTTTGTCCATTTCTTGTGTATACAAATATACCACATTACCATTACCATTTTGTAAGGGAAAAACAATACAAAATGTGTAAGTTAATACAACAAATCCATAATTATGACTAAATAAATGCATAATATAGGACAAATAATACCGTATAAAAAATGATAAGTACCGTAAGTTGTTTGTTTTATTTGATTTTAGCTGAAAATATTTTAATATCTGTGAATTTCATTAATTGCGATGTGCAAACTTCAACATTTTTTTTTAAATTCCAAGAAGAAAGTTAATCATTACAAAAAATACTGATTAAAAGAAGGAAACTTCATGTTGAGACTGAGACGTCGATATTCGGCTGAGACGATCATGCACCATTTCATTGACTATTTTATTGAAATCTATTCTATCTCTGATTTTTAAACTGCAGTAAACAAACATGTGTTTGTCTTTTGCGATGTTTACATGAAGTGTAGCTGAGAAGCAGACAATGCTGTGTAGAACGCAAAACCCAACAAAAACACTTGCAGGTTTTGGAAGTGATGTTGCTAAAGTCGTTAGCAAAGCTCTCATCTCACCGTCTTGTTTGTCTGGCAAAGGTCTCGAAGCAGAGCATCCAATTCCTGCTCATCAATGTAGCCATTCCCATCCTGCAAAACAAGCCAGCAGAAACACATTGGCGACTTTGTTGTTCAAACAAGCTGGAGATTAGGTTTAAGAAAAGTATCGCCAGTGAAGGGTTTTTGTGTTTGTTTTCTCAATCAAATATTCCACTAGTTCTGTCAATAAGTAGCTTTAAAGCATCTTCATTTTGATTTGAGTATTCTCAATATAAAAAAAACATTCAGTATTCAGTATTTTCTTGTGTGTTTTTCAGTAATGACTAAAATGTTCCATAAAAAATATTGAAAAAATATATATTGTAAAATACAAACCCCAAAACCAGTGAAGTTGGCACGTTGTGTAAATCGTAAATAAAAACAAAATACAATGATTTATAAATCATTTTCAACCTATATTAAATTAAATAGACTGCAAAGACAAGATACTTAACGTTCAAACTGGAAAACTTGTATTAGCTCATTTTGAATTTGATGCCTGCAACATGTTTCAAAAAAGCTGGCACAAGTGGCAAAAACGACTGAGAAAATTGAGGAATACTCGTCAAACACTTATTTGGAACATCCCACAGGTGAACAGGCTAATTGGGAACAGGCGGGTGCTATGATTGGGTATAAAATTAGCTTCCATGAAATGCTCAGTCATTCACAAACAAGGATGGGGCGAGGGTCACCACTTTGTGAACAAATGCCTGAGCAAACAGTTTAAGAACAACATTTCCCAAGCAGCTATTGCAAGGAATTTAGCCATTACACTATCTACGTGCCGTAATATCATAAAAAGATTAAGAGAATCTGGAGAAATCACTGCACGTATTACGGACCTTCGATCCCTCAGGCGGCACTGCATCAAAAAGTGACATCAGTGTGTAAAGGATATCACCACATGGGCTCAGGAACACTTCAGAAAACCACTGTCAGTAACTACAGTTCGTCGCTACATCTGTAAGTGCAAGTTAAAACTCTACTATGCAAAGCGGAAGCCATTTATCAACAACACCCAGAAACGCTGCCGACTTCGCTGGGCCCGAGCTCATCTAAGATGGACTGATGCAAAGTGGAAAAGTGTTCTGTGGTCTGACGAGTCCACATTTCAAATTGTTTTTGGAAACTGTGGAAGTCGTGTCCTCCGGACCAAAGAGGAAAAAAACCATCCGGATTGTTATAGGCGCAAAGTTGAAAAGCCAGCATCTGTGATGGTATGGGGGTGTATTAGTGCCCAAAACATGGGTAACTTACACATTTGTGAAGGCACCATTAATGCTGAAAGGTACATACAGGTTTTGGAGCAACATATGTTGCCATCCAAGCAACGTTATCATGGACGCCCCTGCTTATTTCAGCAAGACAATGCCAAGCCACATGTTACAACAGCGTGGCTTTATAGTAAAAGAGTGCGGGTACTAGACTGGCCTGCCTGTAGTCCAGACCTGTCTCCCATTGAAAATGTGTGGCGCATTATGAAGCCTAAAATACCACAACGGAGACCCCCGGACTGTTGAACAACTTAAGCTGTACATCAAGCAAGAATGGGAAAGAATTCCACCTGAAAAGCTTAAAAAATGGTCTCCTCAGTTCCCAAACGTTTACTGGGTGTTGTTAAAAGGAAAGGCCATGTAACACAGTGGTAAAAATGCCCCTGTGCCAACTGTAGTGCAATGTGTTGCTGCCATTAAATTCTAAGTTAATGATTATTTGCAAAATAAAATTAAGTTCCTCAGTTCGAACATTACATATCTTGTCTTTGCAGCCTACAAAAGACATAATAAAAGCAGCTTTCATATAGGAGGTATATAATAGCAATATATTTTCTAAATAAAAAAAAAACAACATTTAAAAAAAACCCGCCAGCAGACACCAAAACACATCAATTGAATTTATGATTTAATCAGCCTTATAAGTCATCCAGCAGAAATATAATTATAAAATAAAATTGCTGAACAGACATTACGGCTAATATTTTTATTTCAGACCATCCTCAAAAATGTTGGACGGAGGATTCTCATCTGTCCGTTGTCTGTCTTTGCAGCGCAAGCACTGACCCTGCAGCAGTGTGAGGAACTGTCAGTTAGCACGTCTTTCTGGCATGTGCTAAATAAAACACCAAAAGGTGCTTGTAAAACTGTGATGAGTGTTGATAAATTCATAATTAATGAATAATTATCTGCATTTTCTGCACCATTATTGTGGGCGTTTAGATGATCAGCATATATTTTGCATATTAATGAAGACACAGACGCAAAATTAATTGCCTGCCTTATTCTGCTCACTTAACAGACGCAATCCCCTTTGCACACGTTTAGTAGATCAGCTTTGCGTGTGCTATCAAGTTTGCACATGTTTTAGTACACGCAAACCTTGACTAAATCTGGTCCTAAGTGATTTATTGAGTTTACAGAAGCAGGGTAATGCTTAACATCTTTTTGTACAAATTGCCCTAAGGATTTTCTCTAAAATAATATTACAAGATTTTCTTTCTTGAGGTCTTTTTTTTCAGTATAAAAGAACTGTGTTTGCCTTTAAGGAGACATCTGGCCAAGCAGAATGTCATAAAAAAACAGAGCAATGTGGTAACCACTGGGCCATCATTGCGTGTCATTATGCACTTTAAACTTAATGTGGGGTTCTGGCACAGCGAGCCTTGTTAGGGTTGAACTGACCAACCAGTGACATGTGGTGAGGGTTCACGCCCGGTGAGGTATTTATGTCTATTTATGTCTTCAGAGTTTTAAACTTGAAATTCATATGCTCAATACATGTTGCTTATTAAGAGGATGCCAATAAAAAGAAGATAACTCAATTTGATTATCATGTTGTCATCAAATACTTTTTAGTCCCATTTATTACGGACCGCAATGTCCCTTTGGGACAGAGGACCCTATTGTAATTGTAAGGTTTTATTATTATTATACTGGCCGCCTCTTTGAGCTGTAATTTGACCCCCTTAACATGATTCAAAACTTACCAAATTTGACACACACATCAGGACTGGCGAAAATTGCAATCTAATAAAAAACCAAACCCCAAAACTCAAAATTGCGCCTCCAGTAGGAATGTCGTAGAGACATGAAACAAAAACCTCTATGTAGGTCTCACTTAGACCTAGATTTCATACACTGACATCTTTCAGCAAAAATCAACAGGAAGTTTGCTATTCCCCCTTCAAAACGAAATTTTAGTAAACAAAGTCTTTTTTGCCTCTTTGAGCTGTAATTTGACCCCCTTAAAATGCTTCAAAACTCACCAAACTGGACACACACATCAGGACTGGCAAAAATTGCGATCTAATAAAAAACCTAACCCCAAAACTCAAAATTGTGCTCTAGCGCCCCCTAGGAAGAAAACACAGACAAAACTGCTCCTAGGAAGTAAACACAGACACAACTGCCTGTAACTTCCAGTAGGAATGTCAAAGTGATATGAAACTAAAACCTCTATGTAGGTCTCACTTGGACCTACATTTCATTCAATGACAACCCCCAGCAAAAATCAACAGGAAGTTTGCTATTCCCCCTTCAAAACAAAAGTTTTGTAAATACCGGTCACCTTTTTTCAAAAATGATCTCCTCTGAGCGGGTTTGTCGTGTCGGCTTCAAACTAGCTCAGGAGAGAGATTGAACCCTTCTGATTAAAAGTTGACGAAAGAGTTTTAATTACTTCTCCGGTTTGGATTTTATGTGCCGTCAAAGTCGGTCCCGTCCATCGCTGCTTTCAGCTTTAATTTACTTTTATAACACAAAAAAATATTTATTACCCGTTATTTGTATCTGAAGTACATGTTCCTATCCTTTTCTAAGAAAATGTACTTTGTAAAACTTCTGTTTTGTCTGAAAGTTCAGTTGAAGGATTATTATTTTTTTGCTAGGTTATATAATCTTTAATTTTGTGATGACTTAGGACAGGGGTGCCCATTAGGTTGATCGCGAGCTGCCGGTCGATCGCGGAGGGTGTGCCAGCCAGGCATTAAAAAAATAGACCTAAAAATTTGCGATCATCAATCTTCTGTCATTTGATTGACAGTCACGGCACTCGAGCATCTTGTAAGATGAAGCTGGCTGCTGCAAGCTCAGTATTAAGAAAACAATGACCGGCACCTGCTGTCAAAAGCCTAAAGACCAACCTCACAGTTCCTGTCTTTGTAATAAAAGCGCTGCTCTATCCTGCCTGCTCTAACAAAATAAGAGTCTCAGAAAGCTAGCGCACACAATCTAGCAAGCTATAGAGTCCATGTATTTCTTGTAAAGTGTTTAAAAACGAGTATGGAAACTGGACAAACAAGATGCCAAAAACAACCACTTTCATGTGGTATTGGACAGAAAGGAAAACTATTTTTTTTCCTCCACAGTGTTTCTTAAAAATGTGGAAGTTATCAGCACAACTGTGAATTGTGTCTGATTCCAATCATTGCAAGTCATCAGAATAAGGTCATACACCAACTTGTATTCATATCTTCATGAAAGAAAGGAATATATATGTGTTAAAAACATGCTTGTATTTTTTATTGAACATCTTTAACATGTTGACAAAAAACATCTGATTTATAAATAAATATATCAATTCTCTCTATACGTACATTCATACATACATACATGTATGTATATATATATATATATATATATATATATATATATATATATACACACATACACATATATATATACACACACACATACATACATATATATACATATACACATATATAAACATTAACAGTGCAATACTTTTTCATAACATGGTCACTAGTGCCTAGTTTCTCTTGTTATATTTTTATTTTACTGTTATATTTTTATTCTCATTGTTGCTTTTTATTTTTATTCTTATTGTAATATTTTGTTTCCATTTATACCCCCATTATTTACTTTTTAAATTTGATCTCAATTCTATACACTGCTGCTGGAATTTACATTTTCCTGAGGGAACTCAATAAAGTACTATCTATCTTGTGTATATATAAATACACACACACACACACACACACACACACACACACACACACACACACACACACACACACACACACACACACACACACACACACACACATATATATATATATATACAGTACACATACATACATACATACATATATATATATACATATACATACATACATACATATTAATAAGATTATCCAAAAAATAATGCTCGATACCGTGGTAGAGCGCAATATATGTATGTGTGGGAAAAAATCACAAGACTACTTCATCTCTACAGGCCTGTTTCATGAGGGGTTCCCTCAATCATCTCCTGATGTGTGGGAAAAAAATCACAAGACTACTTCATCTCTACAGGCCTGTTTCATGAGGGGTTCCCTCAATCATCAGGATTTTCCCACACACGCACACACACACATACACACATACACACATATATATATTAGGGGTGCGGGAAAAAAATCGATTAGAATTCGAATCATGATTCTCACGTTGTGCGATTCAGAATCGATTCTCATTTTTTTTTAAACGATTTTTTTGTTTTATATATTCATTATTATTATTTAATTAATTAATTATTATTTTTTTTTTTTTAATTAATCAATCCAACAAAACAATACACAGCAATACCATAACAATGCAATCCAATTTCAAAACCAAACCCGGCCCAGCAACACTCAGAACTGCAATAAACAGAGCAATTGAGAGGAGACACAAACACGACACAGAACAAACCAAAAGTAGTGAAACAAAAATGAATATTATCAACAACAGTATCAATATTAGTTACAATTTTAACATAGCAGTGATTAAAAATCCCTCATTGACATTATAATTAGACATTTATAAAACATTTTAAAAAAGAACAATAGTGTCACAGTGGCTTACACTTGCATCGCATCTCATAAGCTTGACAACACACTTTGTCCAATATTTTCACAAAGACAAAATAATTTGAAAAGTAGCACGCCTACTGAAAATGTCAAGGCGGGGACTATGGTGTGGTTGTTTTCCTGAGATGCAAGTAAAGCTGGACTGAACATGGCGTGAAGGTAAATACATGTTTAATTTTACACTAACAAAAAGAACAAACGAAAAGCGCGCACAAGGCGGAAGTACAAAAACTTGGCTAATGAAACAAAAACTTGCACAAAGACAAAAACGCTAAACATGAAATATACAACACTTACTGTGGCATGAAAAACGTGCATGAAACAATGGCTTGGCATGACAGGTAGCAGAGGTAGAAAGGATAGATAGATATGATAATGTCTCCCAAAAGATCAACAGACACAGACAGGCTTAAATAGCACAGACATGATTAACAACAGGTGTGTGAGTGCAAATGAATCAGGTGTGTGACATGAGGACAGGTGAAAACTAATGGGTTGTCATGGAAACAAAACGGGGAGTGAAAAAACAGGAACTGACAAAATCCAAAAAAGCACATGGCCAAACAAAACATGATCACACAGACATGACAGAAAAAGGGCCTGATTTACTAAGACCTCTTGCTAAACAGCATGTGCAATCTATAAAATACTGCGTACTATTAGTGGGTGTGTTGCGTGCAATTTACTAAAACTGCATGTGCATTTGATGACCAGCATATAATTTGCATATTAATGAAGACCGAGACGCAAAATGGAATGCACGTCTTACTCTGCTCACTTTAGAGTGACACTTCGCACACATTTAACAGATCAGATTTGCCTGTGCTATCAGGTTTTCACATTTAGCACACGCAAACCTTTAGTAAATCAGACCTTTGGAGCACAGCGGCTCTGTATTTTTATGTGTTTTAGAGTCCAATCAGCAAGAATAATGATGCCACACTTACATTAAAGGGGATCTATAATGATTTTACTTTTATCTGACCATGTTGTTCCAATGTTGAATACTCATGTTAAACAAAACCAAAGTGCCAAATCATGGTTATCGGTGTACGCATTTAGACATGAGCCTGCAAGCAGTTTTGGAGTGTTCGCCCTGAGACTGGAAGGTCGTGAGTTCAAACCCCGGCCGAGTCATACCAAAGACTATAAAAATGGGACCCATTGGAATTGGGGGTTAAATCATTAAATGATTCCCGAGCGCTGCCACCGCTGCTGCTCACTGCTCCCCTCACCTCCCAGGGGGTGAACATGGGGATGGGTCAAATGCAAAGGATAATTTCACCTTACCTACTGTGTGTGTGTGTGTGTGTGTGTGAGACTATCGTTGGGACTTTAACTTCAACTTTATTTACCGTATTTTTCGGATTATAAGTCGCAGTTTTTTTTCATAGTTTGGCAGGGGGTGCGACTTATACTCAGGAGCAACTTGTGTGAAATTATTAACACATTACCGTAAAATATCAAATAATATTATTTAGCTCATTCACGTAAGAGACTAGACGTATAAGATTTCATGGGATTTAGCGATTAGGAGTGACAGATTGTTTGGTAAACGTACAGCATGTTCTATATGTTATAGTTATTTGAATGACTCTTACCATAATATGTTACGTTAACATACCAGGCACGTTCTCAGTTGGCTATTTATGCGTCATATAACGTACACTTATTCAGCCTGTTGTTCACTATTCTTTATTTATTTTAAATTGCCTTTCAAATGTCTATTCTTGGTGTTGGGTTTATCAAATAAATTTCACCAAAAAATGCGATTTATACTCCAGTGCGACTTGTATATGTTTTTTTCTTTCTTTATTATGCATTTTCGGCCGGTGCGACTTATACTCCGGAGCGACTTATACCGTATTTTTTGGACTATAAGTCGAGGTTTTTTTCATAGTTTGGCCGTGGGTGTGACGTATACTCCGGAGCGACTTATGTGTGAAATTATTAACATATTACCGTAAAATATCAAATAATATTATTTATCTCATTCACGTGAGCGACAAAGAAAATGTCCGCAATCGTCACACACAAGTCAGCAATCGTCACTCACACGCCAACCAATAAGAATTCGGCGGGGGCGGGTCATGGCAGAAGTGCATTGTGGGTTTTGGAATGCTAACTGCTATATGCTATACGCTACTGCCGGAGCTATTAAAATAGATCACAGCAACATTGGCGGTAACTTATAAAAGCTGAGAAGGACTGAACTAAAATGGCACCGAAAAGGAAATCATATACTGCAGATTACAAGCTGGACGTAGTGAAATATGCAGCAGAAAACGGCGATCGAGCAGCAGAAAGAAAGGACGCTAGCGGCGCATACCAGGAGCGACACCGTGGGGGAAGATTTCATGGGATTTAGCAATCGGGAGTGACAGATTGTTTGGTAAACGTATAGCATGTTCTATATGTTATAGTTATTTGAATGACTCTTACCATAATATGTTACGTTAACATACCAGGCACGTTCTCAGTTGGTTATTTATGCCTCATATAACGTACACTTATTCAGCCTGTTCACTATTCTTTATTTATTTTAAATTGCCTTTCTAATGTTTATTCTTGGTGTTGGGTTTTATCAAATAAATTTCCCCCAAAAATGCGACTTATACTCCAGTGCGACGTATATATGTTTTTTTCCTTCTTTATTATGCATTTTCGGCCGGTGCGACTTGTACTCCGAAAAATACGGTAATCCTAACCCCTTTCCATTTTATAGCAATTACTAGCACATTTTTTCACTTCCTGTTCTCAATTTGTAAAACAATTTAAATCAGCGAATAATAAAAACAATAGTCGTGTAATAATGCTCATTGTCATTTCTGTATTATTTTTATTTTTCGCTAACTGCTTATTTGCTATTACTTTTACCATCATATTTGTACATGTCATATTTGCTGATGTTGCTCTATTGTTGTTGTTGTTGTTGTTTGCTGTTGTTGTTTTTGTCTCTCTGTCTAATCCCCCTCTTGTCCCCACAATTTCCCCCTCTGTCTTCTTTTTGTTTCTCTTTCTATCCCCTCCTGCTCCGGCCCGGCTGCACTAAATGATAATATAAATACATTTAATAAAGTCAAATACAAATAAGGCAACAAGAGAAGTATCCTACACTTCTCTTTTGTAAAGTAAATCTGAACAGCCGACATGGGCATCTACATCAACTATATGATTTGCCTGAGAAGCTGGACAGGACACCAAAAAAAGAAGAAAAAAACAAAAAACAAACAAAACAAAAAAACAAACAAAAAAAAACAATAGTCGTCATAAAAAATAGTTGTGATTCACATATAGAGAAGAAAAAGATGATCTCATTTTCAATAAAGTTCAACATGGTTTCTTCTTCTTTGTACTTTGTAAACACTTTAATTCATTCATTATTGAAATATTTCTTGCCACCTTATGTTGTTTATTTATATAATCATACAATCATCTATCATTACACCCAAATATGTTGTTTCGTTACTCTTTTAATGTCTACTCCGTCTGTTACCGAATAGCATTATTTATTTAAGTATTGATCCCTGGGGTACGCCGCAGTATATATTTAGCCCTGTCGACATGTGTTTACCCAGCTTCATGTATTGCCTCCTGTATGTTAAGTAGCTTCTACCCCACTGGAGTGAAGTTGATAGAGTTGCTTTTTCCCACTTGCGTGTTTATTTGTCCTTGACATTTTACATAGGACTGTTTAGTCAATATGGACCAGTGTGAAGTTGGATTCACTGCTAAACTGCTCCTGAAAGATGTATATGGATGTTCTCCCCCATAGACATCAAGACAGTCTAGGCTCCTGCTGGCAGTCCCTAAAACCAGACTCAAAACCAGAAGACATAGAGCCTTTTTAGCCGCAGGGTCTAGACTGTGGAGCAGACTTCCACTATCTATTTGATCCTCCCAGTCTCTGAGCCAATTTAAATCTAGGTTAAAAACATATTCGTACTCCCTGGCGTTCAAATCCAGTTAGGCAGGTTATCGTGGTCATTTTATCTTTATTTATTACAGTATTTGTAGGTGTTATATTTTGCACTTCTTTTAAGGTATAGTTTACTATTGTGTTTTATTCATGTTTCTGTGTTACAATGTAACTATGACACTGCGTGCACTATTTTTAAAATTGTTTATGTCTGTACAGCACTTTGGCCAACTGAGGTTGTTTTTAAATGTGCTGTATAAATAAATAAACTGAACTGAAACAGAACTCATTCATCCAGGTCATTGTATTCTCAGGGCATTCAATCGATCACAACTGGACTGTTTGGTTTGTCTTAGAAGATGTTTTGCCTCTCATTCGAGTAGGCTTCATCAGTTCATGCTAACGAGCTATGTGCACATGGACACATTTAATCGGATTAAAAGCCTAACCGGAATAAAAATGCTTCATGTGAACATGTCATTCGGAAGATTCTGACCTGATTACACACCTTCGGATCAAAATTGTATTCCGATCAAGACTGGTGGTTTATGCCGAAAGTCATTCGGATTGTAGCACATGAAATTCACATCTACCGAAATTCGGGTTAGAATTATCCTTACTGCGGAGACTAAATTTAATAGTCTCGGAATGAAGCGATTGTTTTGCTGCTTTCTCCCCCCATTCAGCATGTACAGTTGTAGCGTAAAAAAACTTGAAATTCAGGAATATAAATCGATATATCAATGTATCAATCAATTGTTACACCCCTAAGGTGTACCGTATTTTCTGTACTATGGAGCGCACCGGTGTACAAGCCGCACCCACAACATTTTAGAAGAAAAAATGATGTTTCTGTATATTAGCTACACCGGTGCACATTCTGAAATTAGTTATTTACACAGAACATTTTTTTGTAAATGTTTACTTACATACCATAACTGTTTCCAAACGGTGCCTGTAACACGGCTGATCAAAAACTACAGAAGTCCTCGTCATGGACCCATTAGCTGCAAAAGTTAGCTCTTCAATTAGCTAAACAGACTTAATAACTCCACAGTGATGTTTACTGAGGAATTTGTGAAACTGAAACAATACAAAAAGAATGCTGTTGTAAGTTAATAATACTAACACAGACACAAGTAAACGGGTTAGCATATCAGCTAATGCTAACGATGCTAGCGCCATTACATTACGATAGCACGTACAAATGTGCATGAAAACGCTCCTACAGACATCACACATGGGACAATTTAGTAAGTATAGACAGTTTTATTTATACTGTAAAACTTACAAATGTTGCTTGGAGTAACGAATGAAGAACCCATACGTTTATAAACGCTATGGACGGCGAGAATACTGAACTGCACTCTACTTCTGGTTAAAGAAAGCCCTAAATTGAAGGACACTACAGCACATGTAGTGAGCAAACTCGTTCAAAAGAGTGTATTTGCTTTTTTAAAATGTTTTATAATTTTATTATGGCCGTCAGCAAAGAAAACTCCATAAATTATTCACACCGTTTTATAAACCACAGGGTTCAAAATGTAGGAAAAAAGTAGTGGTTTATAATCCAGAATTTATGGTATACCTGTAGTGACAATAGAAGGCTTTACAATTCTGTATTATATTAACAACTCCACTGCACTGCTGTTTCGACTTGTAAAAACAATAGGCCAAAGGCTATAAGCTACGCTTAGAGCGTCATCAGCAATGTAATAACGTTTTATATTACTTATTCGTCCATTGCCAAACACAGTAGGCTCTGATCCAATTATAAGTATTATTTTAGGAAAATCACTCTTTATATTGCCGTAGGATGGTGAAGCTCTGTACATTAGCGCTTACAATAGAAGGCTAAGCTAGCTACACAACGAGTCGAGTGTACATTTCTAATATTCTATTATTATTATTTTATTGTCTCCTTCATTGCCATAAATAGTAGGCACAGAGTCCGTCATTAAAAGTATTTTTTTCGGAAAATCCTTCTTTAAACTGGTGCAAGTTTGTGAAGCAAGTCATTTTAAAATGTGGTTTGCACACACTTGGAGTGATTTCTTCACAGTTGAAGGCACATTGCCGCCACAAATCATACAAATAAAAGTAAGGCACTTCTTTCTTTAGATAAGGCTGAAAGTTTGTGTAGTGACTCGTGCTGGTGAAAGAAACCAACAACAGAGCATTTTCGTTCATTGGGTTTCATAGTGGACATGTTGTCGACTACAAACCACGTTTCCATATGAGTTGGGAAATTGTGTTAGATGTAAATATAAACGGAATACAATGATTTGAAAATCATTTTCAACCCATATTCAGTTGAATATGCTCCAAAGACAACATATTTGATGTTCAAACTGATAAACGTTTTTTTTTTTGCAAATAATCATTAACTTTAGAATTTGATGCCAGCAACACGTGACAAAGAAGTTGGGAAAGGTGGCAATAAATACTGATAAAGTTAAGGAATGCTCATCAAACACTTATTTGGAACATCCCACAGGTTAACAGGCAAATTGGGAACAGGTGGGTGCCATGATTGGGTATAAAAGTAGATTCCATGAAATGCTCAGTCATTCACAAACAAGGATGGGGCGAGGGTCACAACTTTGTCAACAAATGCCTGAGCAAATTGTTGAACAGTTTAAGAAAAACCTTTCTCAACCAGCTATTGCAAGGAATTTAGGGATTTCACCATCTACGGTCCGTAATATCATCAAAGTGTTCAGAGAATCTGGAGAAATCACTGCACGTAAGCAGCTAAGCCCGTGACCTTCGATCCCTCAGGCTGTACTGCATCAACAAGCGACATCAGTGTGTAAAGGATATCACCACATGGGCTCAGGAACACTTCAGAAACCCACTGTCAGTAACTACAGTTGGTCGCTGCATCTGTAAGTGCACGTTAAATCTCTCCTATGCAAGGCGAAAACCGTTTATCAACAACACCCAGAAACGCAGTCTGCTTCGCTGGGCCTGAGCTCATCTAAGATGGACTGATACAAAGTGGAAAAGTGTTCTGTGGTCTGACGAGTCCACATTTCAAATTCCATCCATCCATCCATTTTCTACCGCTTATTCCCTTCGGGGTCGCGGGGGCGCTGGAGCCTATCTCAGCTACAATCGGGCGGAAGGCGGGGTACACCCTGGACAAGTCGCCACCTCATCGCAGGGCCATATTTCAAATTGTTTTTGGAAACTGTGGACGTCGTGTCCTCCGGACCAAAGAGAAAAAGAACCATCCGGATTGTTGTAGGCGTAAAGTTGAAAAACCGGCATCTGTGATGGTATGGGGGTGTATTAGTGCCCACGACATGGGTAACTTACACATCTGTGAAGGCGCCATTAATGCTGAAAGGTACATACAGGTTTTGGAGCAACATATGTTGCCATCCAAGCAACGTTACCATGGACGCCCCTGCTTATTTCAGCAAGACGATGCCATGAAAATTCTAAGTTAATTATTATTTGAAAAAAAAAAAAAAAGTTTATGAGTTTGAACATCAAATATCTTGTCTTTGTAGTGCATTCAATTGAATATAAATAAATAAATAAATGATAAATGGGTTATACTTGTATAGCGCTTTTCTACCTTCAAGGTACTCAAAGCGCTTTGACAGTATTTCCACATTCACCCATTCACACACTGATGGCGGGATCTGCCATGCAAGGCGCTAACCAGCAGCCATCAGGAGCAAGGGGTGAAGTGTCTTGCCCGAGGACACAACGGACGTGACTAGGATGGTAGAAGGTGGGTATTGAACCCCAGTAACCAGCAACCCTCCGATTGCTGACACGGCCACTCTACCAACTTCGCCACGCCGTCCCAATATGGGTTGAAAAGGATTTGCAAATCATTGTATTCCGTTTATATTTACATCTAACACAATTTCCCAACTCATATGGAAACGGGGTTTGTACAAACACTCGCACATAATTCAAAATGGTGGATTTGCACAAAGATATCCAGGTACATTTCTATCATATATGGATACTATGCTGATGTTACTGGTGGGAAAGACATCATAGGTTGTGCAAATTCCAAACAGCTCGTTTGGCAGAAATATAAAGCAAGGCAAGATTGTTTTATAAATACCTTCGCCATGCCTCCATGGTTTGATTTCTAATTTTCAGGACTTATGCAAATCCCAAATACACAAAATCAGTAACCAATATGTAAGAACAGTTGGTTTTGAATTATAGGTCGCCTTTAAGCTGGTGAATTCCTCCTCGTCTTCCACAGCAACACACTTCTTTGGATTACTCTTCTAGTTTTGGTGAGCTACCTTGTGCAGGTTTTTGCTTTAAATGTTCCTGTGCTTCTTGCAGTTTGAACTTTCTTGTGAACCTAAGATACGCCTGGTGGTTTTGGACTCCTGCCCAGATATTTTGAGAGCAGTTCCTATTATTGTGACTGTCCCTTCATGGTGAAATTGAATACATTTAAATTTGTGTTACATCACCTGCTGGTGCACTGAGTCTTTTGAATACATTTGCAAGTAAAAAAATCTAGACTAATACAAAAATTTTAAACTGGGTAAAGCTGGGTAGTTTTTGTTAGTACCGCCGGTCACTTATTTTTATTTTGCTGTATAAACAAACCTAGTGATTCTTTTAGAGGTGTGAATTCCAAGTAGAAGTACTGAAGGAAGATGCCCTATTTACATAACCAGCACTTTAAAGTCATTGCAATGTATACATTTGCTATCTGAAGGCAAACCTTGGAAATAACTCCACGCTGCAGACATACTAAGATTAAGCGAGTAAGCTTGTTGCTCGGTGGAGCATGGCACAATTTGATGCCCTTATCATTATCAGCCCCCAAAAAACTATGTACGGCATGATTTAATATCTTATTCTTATGCCATATCAATCGAAATTCTTGGTTGGACGATATTATTGTACAAACCCCGTTTCCATATGAGTTGGGAAATTGTGTTAGATGTAAATATAAACGGAATACAATGATTTGCAAATCATTTTCAACCTATATTCCATTGAATGCACTACAAAGACAAGATATTTGATGTTCAAACTCATAAACTTTATTTTTTTTTTTTACAAATAATAATTAACTTAGAATTTCATGGCTGCAACACGTGCCAAAGTAGTTGGGAAAGGGCATGTTCACCACTGTGTTACATGGCCTTTCCTTTTAACAACACTCAGTATACGCTTGGGAACTGAGGAGACACATTTTTTAAGCATCTCAGGCGGAATTCTTTCCCATTCTTGCTTGATGTACAGCTTAAGTAGTTCAACAGTCCGGGG
Organism: Nerophis lumbriciformis; assembly: GCF_033978685.3. Classification (NCBI taxonomy): domain Eukaryota; kingdom Metazoa; phylum Chordata; class Actinopteri; order Syngnathiformes; family Syngnathidae; genus Nerophis; species Nerophis lumbriciformis. Next base: position 30,488,312 of record NC_084557.2, on the reverse strand, counting down.
GTCTCCCTTGTGGTATTTTAGGCTTCATAATGCGCCACACATTTTCAATGGGAGACAGGTCTGGACTACAGGCAGGCCAGTCTAGTACCCGCACTCTTTTACTATGAAGCCACGTTGATGTAACACGTGGCTTGGCATTGTCTTGCTGAAATAAGCAGGGGCGTCCATGGTAACGTTGCTTGGATGACAACATATGTTGCTCCAAAACCTGTATGTACCTTTCAGCATTAATGGCGCCTTCACAGATGTGTAAGTTACCCATGTCTTTGGCATTAATACACCCCCATACCATCACAGATGCTGGCTTTTCAACTTTGCGCCTATAACAATCCGGATGGTTCTTTTCCTCTTTGGTCCGGAGGACACAACGTCTACAGTTTCCAAAAACAATTTGAAATGTGGACTCGTCAGACCACAGAACACTTTTCCATTTTGTATCAGTCCATCTTAGATGAGCTCAGGCCCAGCGAAGCCGACGGTGTTTCTGGGTGTTGTTGATAAACGGTTTTCGCCTTGCATAGGAGAGTTTTAACTTGCACTTACAGATGTAGTGACCAACTGTAGTTACTGACAGAGGGTTTCTGAAGTGTTCCCGAGCCCATGTGGTGATATCCTTTACACACTGATGTCGCTTGTTGATGCAGTACAGCCTGAGGGATCGAAGGTTACAGGCTTAGCTGCTTACGTGCAGTGATTTCTCCAGATTCTCTGAACCCTTTGATGATATTACGGACCGTAGATGGTGAAATCCCTAAATTCCTTGCAATAGCTGGTTGAGAAAGGTTTTTCTTAAACTGTTCAACAATTTGCTCAGGCATTTGTTGACAAAGTGGTGACCCTCGCCCCATCCTTGTTTGTGAATGACTGAGCATTTCATGGAATCTACTTTTATACTCAATCATGGCACCCACCTGTTCCCAATTTGCATGTTCACCTGTGAGATGTTCCAAATAAGTGTTTGATGAGCATTCCTCAACTTTATCAGTATTTATTGCCACCTTTCCCAACTTCTTTGTCACGTGTTGCTGGCATCAAATTCTAAAGTTAATGATTATTTGCAAAAAAAAAAACGTTTATCAGTTTGAACATCAAATATGTTGCCTTTGTAGCATATTCAACTGAATATGGGTTGAAAATGATTTGCAAATCATTGTATTCCGTTTATATTTACATCTAACACAATTTGTCAACTCATATGGAAACGGGGTTTGTACATTCTTATGATATATTGGATATTACACTAATTTACTTTGTCACCCATGCAAAGCTAATATGTCGTATAGTGAGGGGGGTAAAACTAACATGTCTCATTCTAAATCCAGCACACAATCCGCTGTCTTAACAACACTACATGACAAAACGACATGACTGTTGCTTTTTGTCAAGTATATCTTCTTTACATCCTTTAGAAAATCGATAAAGGCACTAACTAAAAATATACGAAATATGACACAAGATAAACTTATGTTATACACTGTGGCTTTATCTGGGCTCTTAAAAAAATATAAAATGGTAGACAAATTAAGGCTAATAAACATTCTCATAAACTCATTTTTAGCTGACGCCAACACCATACTTCATGTTTATTTTACTCTCCTAACAGACCATCGCAATTCCAGACTACCAGCTTTTCTTGAAAGAGACATGCGTTCTCCGCTGCCTTTCCCAGAATAATGAGCATACCAAGTAGAAAGGGAAGGATATTATATATTCATGTGTTGGACCAAAGGGAAAAAGTAATGTTTTCAACATAATTATTTTTGTTGTTGTTGCTATTGTTATCGCTATAACAGTGTGTAAATACACCCTTGCATATTCAATGTAATCTCATGAGAAGTAATGTGAAAATGAGTTATTTCATAATATGACATTCATCACTTGCACAATCTGTTTCCAAGGTAACCCCAAAATAGAAAGTCATGCAATAATCCACTCTACAAACATGACAGCCCTCAGACTCAATGTTGCCATATTTGCTTCAATTAAAACAGCCATGAATAGCCTATGAGAAAGTTGATGTTTTTTATCCAAAGTTACATCAGATATAAGCGGTGTCTCTCTTTGGCGGCTGCATCCTTCACAGTGGGCATTTGTGGCGTACTGACATCATCGCGGTGCGCAAAGTCTGACCCTATTCAAAAAGCTCCAAGAGTCCTTCGAATTTGGCTGACAAATGTGTTCTTTTCGCCTATTACCAACAAGTGTCCATCCGTGTACTTCGCACCCTTACATATCCCAATTTCCTTTGCATACTCAACTCTTTTTTTCAACATGGCAGCGCTATGCAGAGCGAAAACAGCGACTTTAAAATGTAAGTATAGCTTTATTTATTCATTTAAAACAGCTAAAAGCATACACGTCAAGCTGGGGTGACAGTAGTGATTTACATTTGTGTTAAAACACAAGACTTCTACTATCGTAATGTTGAGCGACCTCCGTGCTCTTTGCTCTTTTCTTTATCCCAAGGGAGAGCCATATATCCGGCCATTGCAGACTGCTTCTTGCCAGATGCTTTTTTTCAACGTTTGAAAGTAAATGATAAATGATAAATGGGTTGTACTTGTATAGCGCTTTTCTACCTTCAAGGTACTCAAAGCGCTTTGACACTACTTCCACATTTACCCATTCACACACACATTCACACACTGATGGCGGGAGCTGCCATGCAAGTAAAGCCTTACGACTTTTTTAGACCGCGAGGTCGACTTATTAATGAATGGCCGAAATAGTGAAGTATTGTAAATGTGTGCATCAATGTACCGATATTAGTTATTGCTGTTTTTGTGTGCATTTGCATGTTATTTGTAAATGTTCCATTCATTCATTTTCTACCGCTTGTCCCTTTCCTACCATGAATTGTGGACCCCGACTTAAACAAGTTGAAAAACTTATTCGGGTGTTACCACTTAGTGGTCAATTGTACGGAATATGTACTTCGCTGTGCAACCTACTAATAAAAGCTTCAATCAATCAATCAAATTTCAGAGTTGCGGGGGGTGCTGGAGCCTATCCCGGCTGCATACGGACGGAAGGCGGGGTACACACTGGACAAGTCGCCACCTCATCACAGGGCCAACACAGATAGACAGACAACATTCACACTCACATTCACACTTGGGCCAGTTTAGTGTTGCCAATCAATATTTGAAAATGTTTACTTTAATAAATGATTAATGTAATCATGCGTTTAACTTTTCGTTTTTTTTGCTGTGCAGAACAATCAAGGAGGACATGGACTTAGACAAGGCAATTTAAACGACAACAGACCAAAAGGAAATGACACAAAACACGCATATACCAATTTGGATGATCATTTAAAAATAAAGTATTTTTATAACTAATATAAATTAATAAACTCATGTGCTGAAACAGCAGTTGTTGTGATTAATTTCCTCTCCCTTCATTGCAAATAATTATATGATAATAATATTATGCTATCCCAATTAATATCTGTGGTGGGGGGCGTGGTCGGCGTGATGACTGTATTATGATGATAGTATATATCTGATAGTATATATCTGTATCATGAATCAATTTAAGTGGACCCCGACTTAAACAAGTTGAAAAACTTATTCGGGTGTTACCATTTAGTGGTCAATTGTACGGAATATGTACTTCACTGTGCAACCTACTAATAAAAGTCTCAATCAATCAATCAAACCACCTGCAGGAATGGGGTGTGTATGGACCGGCCTCGAAGCACAGCTGGCAGGTGATTGGATTACCCAGCTGGGACTGATCATCCAATCACCTGCCATGCTTATCAGCAGCAGCCGGGCCGACACACACTGATGGAGTTGGAGTTGCTGGTGAGCGGACACAGATGCTGGACATTGCCGGAGAGAGAAGGCCAGAAAGACGACACGCCAAAAAGACTGAAAAGTCACGGAACAGAGACTGTTGTGGGGTGCTTCCAGACGAGGGACTGAAAAGTTGTAGAGTGGAGTGCGGTCCTAGCGTGTGTGAGCTCACAATAAAAGACATTGATAACACCAGACTCCCGGGCTACTGTGAAGATCTGCCGGTATCAGGGGACCCACGAGAGAAAGACTACCACAATATCCAATCAACTTTTTCTATTACTGGCTGTAATCCAACCAGTTTGTCAAGATTAGAAAAGTACATCAGTTGTGAATCACACATTAATAAAATAACTGCTAAATAAGATTGTGTGGTGTTGCTGTATGAATAGACCGTGAGGACTCTTTCTGGGACATCTCCTAGATCAGGGGTGCTCATTACGTCGATCGCGAGCTACCGGTCGATCTCGGAGGGTGTGTCAGTCGATCACCAGCCAGGCATTAAAAAAATAGTCCTAAAAATGAGCGATCATAAATCTTCACTATGACGTCACTTTCGTCACTTGATTGACATTCACGGCACCCGAGGGTCTTCTGAGATGACGCCGGCTGCTGCCAGCTCAATAAAATTACCGACTGGAAGGCGAGAAACACTTTATTTCAACAGACTCTGGCGCCGTACCTGTCGTTAAAACTCCAAAGACCGACTGCACAGTTGCACAGTTGCGCTAACAAAATAGGAGTCTCAGAAAGCTGGCGTGCACAAGCTAGCAAGCTACGGAGTTTGCCGACCATGTATTTCTTGTAAAGTGTATACAAAGGAGTACGGAAGCTGGACAAATAAGATGCCAAAAACCAACCACTTTCATGTGGTATTGGACAGAAAGGAGGACTTTTTTTCTCCTCCATTCGAAAATGCGGACCTTATCAGCACCACTGCATAATCAATGCAAGTCATCAGAATCAGGTAATACACCAACTTATATTCTTGTCTTCATGAAAGAAAGGAATCTATATGTATTAAACATGCTTGTATTATCATTAAACACCTTTAATTTTTTAACAATAGTAACTATGTGTTAAACATGCTTGTATTATCATTAAACACCTTTAACTTGTTAACAATATTAACTATATGTATTAAACATGCTTGTATTATCATTAAACACCTTTAACTTGTTAACAATATTAACTATATGAGTTAAACATGCTTTCATTATCTTTAAACACTTTTTACTTGTTAACAATATTAACTATATGTATTAAACATACTTGTATTATCATTAAACACCTTTAATTTATTAACAATATTAACTATATGTGTTAAACATGCTTGCATTATCATTAAACACCTTTAACTTGTTAACAAAAACATATATTTTATAAATAAGTAAATATAAATTATATATATGAATGAGGTAGATCCCCACGACTTGATCAATTGAAAAGTAGCTCGCCTGCAGAAAAAGTGTGAGCACCCCTGTTCTAGATTGTCTGCGGGTTTTCAAAGGTCCCACTCCAACAACCATTCACAAGCATAAAAATAAATCCACCATTAACTAATATTTAGAAATGACAGTTTTAGAATGCTTGTCAACACGTGACACATCTTCATGACAACCATCTCCCATGATCGGCCGGCTCTAACCGCAGGGAAATCAGACTTGGGCGGTGCCGGTAACTTTTACCCGCTTCCTCTAAAATAAGGTAAATGACTAAGAGAACACAAAAAAAAAAAATTACATTCTTCTCTTAAGTTCACCATTATTCAACCTCGCACAACTGAGCAGCAAAAAGGTGACGTAAACGTAAGGGCAAGGAAAACTAGACCGTCCCAATTCATATCGCTCCAGGAACTGCTAGAGGACTCTAGCCGGGACCCACACTTCGTCGACTACATGGACTGGGTCCTTGGAAGAATTCAGCCGCAGATTTGCGACACAGCCTAAGATTTAGGTGTGCATAAACAAACAGAAACCCCCCAGTGTTGCAGCACAACTCACCTTGTCGTAGTATGTGAATATGGCATTAAACTGCTCACTGGTCAACTTGACACCCTGTATAAAACGATACAATATCAAAAATCACTGTAACAAACTACTTTTAAAGAGGAATTTACATTGTGTTTCTTTCCTTACCTGGAATTTGAGCAAGAAATTCTCCTGAACAGGAAGAAGCCTGGAAAAGAGGTAAATGGACACAATAGATTTTAATTTATATAGTGATGCAGTCAAGCAGGCAGCACCCAAGGGAAGTGAAATTGCATATTACCTTGCCATCTCTGAGAGGCCCAGTTTCCCATCTCCATTCAGATCAAACATCCTGAGCTACAAAGTGGAAGCAGAGAAAGGAAGAAGCAGAGGAAGATGACTGAAAAGTAGCAAATTCCTAGGCTTATTCAGTCAAAATGACAAAGTCCTCTACTTACAAATAGAAACAAATGGATTGTGGTTAAGGCTATGGTTACTGCATATGCAGTATTTTCATGTACATCAATTAATCAAGTAACAACCAGATGTTTCTTGAGAATCAGAATAGGTCAAAACAAACAGCCATTGTTTTTCTTGTTTAAAGGGGATATATTATGCAAAACCTACTTTTCTTGTGTATTTGGGATCTGTATAAGTCTCAAATGTTTGTTTTAAAATCAAACCAGGGAGGCATGGTGGCGATACTTATAAAACAATCTTGCCTTCCTTCATACTTCTTTCAAACGAGCCATTTGGAATTTGCCTAATTAACATCAGCAAATTTCTCCATCTAAGGTAGAAATGTACCCCAATTGCTTTGTGGGAGTCCCCCATTGTAGTCAGACGTTGTAGTCAATAAGTTCCTTCTATTTCTCTGTCCTCTGTTGTGGGCCAGACTGGCTTGTACATGCACATGCACCCTCCACTGTTGCTATTTCTAATACAAATTAACATATAGTTGGAACTAGGGTTGTATGGTATAACGGTATTAGTATAGTACCACGATACTAATGAATAATTTTCGGTACTATAACGCCTCTGAAAAGTACCGGTCCGCCCCCCCCCCCCCCCCCCCCCCCCCCCTCCCTTCTACACCTTACATCCACTGTAATGATACCAAGTGCAGTAGCGTATCTAGTCGATAATACTATAATTACGTCAATATTTTTTGGCATCACAACTTCTGTTTTTTTTCAAATTTATATTATGTTTATAAACTCAGGAAATATGTCCCCGGACACATGAGGACTTTGAATATGACCAATGTATGATCCTGTAACGACTTGGTATCGGATTGATACCCAAATTTGTGGTATCATCCAAAACTAATGTAAAGTATCAAACAACAGAAGAATAAGTGATTATTACATTTTAACAGAAGTGAAGATGGAACACATTAAAAGAGAAAGTAAGCAGATATTAACAGTAAATGAATAAGTAGATTAATAATACATTTTAACTGCTTTTCCTTTATAATTTTGACAAAATAATAGAATGGAAAATGACACAATATGTTACTGAATACGTCAGCAGCTAAATTAGGAGCCTTTGTTTGCTCACTTACTAATAACATATAAGTTGTCTTGTATGTTCACAATTTTATTTAAGGACAAACTTGCAATAAGAAACATATGTTTGATGTACCGTAAGATTTTTGTTCAAATAAAGCCAATATTGCAATTTTTTGTGGTCCCCTTTATTTAGAAAAGTACCGAAAAGTATCGAAATAATTTTGGTATCGGTACCAAAATATTGGTATCGGGACAACACTAGTTCGAACTTATATCTGTTAGAAGACTCGCTATGGAAGCACTAAAAACTACAACATGGATGACGGGGAGAAGACGCTGTCGAAGTGGAGGCACGAAAATAAGACCGCACTCAAAACGGCGCATCCAAAAGAAACGTTCAGAAAGCAGCTTGTAAACGGTCTATAAAACAATCTATGCAAAATTTTGACCGAAGAACCACCTTTACATGTTATATAGACCACACCGAAGTGTTTTAAATGTTGAAAAACAATCATAATGCAGTATGACCCCTTTAATATGTATCGTACACCATATGCCCGCTTGTGATGTCTTGTGTCAGCATAGGTGGTTATGCTCATGCGCGACTCACCAAGGAACATTTGCTAAAATGTAGTCATGTGTGAAAAGCAACCTGCCTCGCCAAACCAGGTCAGGTCACCTCTGGGGCCTCCAAGAAGTAGCAGATGTTAGAACATCTGGGTTGTAAACAGACAACCTGAGGGACATGAGTGGTCCAGACCACTCATGCGCACAGTTGATTTGATGTTTTTTTTTATTTTTATATTGTTGTGCTCTGTATTAAATAAATACTTTACCTTGCAGTAGCAACACCCACAATTCTATTCCACACTCTCAGACAAATATGTAAACTCAGACATTAAAAACAGTCTGAATTAAGTAAATGTGTGTGATTGTGAGCGAGTGCAATGTGGAGAAAAGAGCCTTACTATAGTCTGTGTGTACTCGGTAAGCTTCTGCTCGTCATAGTGTCTGTTGGCCTTCTTCAGGAGGTCTGACAGAAAGCCCTGAGGACACACACACAGCAACACAGAAGTGCGTAAGATTATTCATCAGCAGTGTTGGGACTAACGCGTTACTGTAACGCCGTTACTTTTGGCGGTAAATAGTAATCTAACGCGTAATTTTTTTATATTAAGTAACTTAGTTACCGTTACTACATGATGCGTTACTGCAATATTTTACGTTAGTTTTTATGTAGTATCGGCTAGAAACTGAGAAGATCTGAGTGTGTTTTATTGGAGCGCTGCAGAAGAGGCGACGAAGAAGAGGCGCGCTCTGTGTGTGTGTATGTGTGTGTGTGTGGGAGGGGGCGTGTCTGTGTTTACTAACAAGACACGGCGAAGCCGAAGCCGAGTTTCTTAACATGGAGATATTCTCACTACTTTTCTTTTGTCCACCACAAAGAAAATAACATTTTAGTTAAATGTAAGTTGTGTCTTGGATCAAAGATCCTATCCTAGCAATTCAAATCTGCTGAAACCGCTACAAAAGCAACATGCTTCGACAAAGCTAGTAAAGAGAGACACACTTCACCTCCTAAGCAACAGCGGCTGAATTTTAACAAGGCACTGCTAGCCAGGACAACATTGATAGAGACATTGCAGCATATGTGCTAGAAGACATGCAGGCTATTTCTACAGTGGAGTCACCCGCTTTCAGGCAGCTAATTAGCATGATACCGGGCGTCAAATGGCACCTGGACAGTGAGTACATCAAAATGGAAAGCGAGCTCAAGAAAACACTCCAAACTCTGCTTCTGCTCATCATTCAGCACTGAAGGTACACACACTCTGCCAATTCTCTTATATACTCTTTCATTCTAGACTTCTAGAGTGTTTGATTATCACATCACTCTAAATGTATAGACTATAAAGTTCACAAACATAAAGAGGGATGCTAGTGGGCCAGGCCAATCTTTCCTTATCTCTAAACTAAAACTGGGGAAATGTGTAGAGTGTTCTGGGCTTCAGACATGATTTTATTTCAGAATTCCTTGAGAGAAAAAAACGCCTGGTTAGGCTTTGTGTATGTAGTGTGTGCCTTCCTTGGTTTACAGCTATGTTGTTATTATGCTGTTTGTTACTTATGTATGTTATGTTGCAGCTATTTCAAATAGTTTTGTCAATTTGTTCTGGCCTGAAACAAATTGGCCCTTTGAAACATATCTTTGTCTTTGTGTGTTGTATATAGACCACATTGCTTAGCAGAGTTCAGTGATGCAAATGCATGTCAAGTTGATCAACAGTTTGTATTATTCTCCAGTGCAATAACAGTACTGAAATGAAGGCTAAAAGGGCATTAAAGGTGGCCTTAAAAAAAAAAAGTAACTAAATAGTTACTTTTCACAGTAACGCATTACTTTTTGGTGTAAGTAACTGAGTTAGTAACTGAGTTACTTTTGAAATAAAGTAACTAGTAACTGTAACTAGTTACTGTGTTTCAGTAACTAACCCAACACTGTTCATTAGGTCCAAAATGCTCATGCTTACTGCTGTCTGGAACCAGGAGTGGATCATATTGTTGCAAACTTGAATTTTATTTTGGATTTGTTTAAGGTTTTTGGTAAATGCATTCCTTTTGTCTTGTGTTGATTATTTAGTCTTTTTATCCATGTCATTGTATTCTTAGGCCATTGCAGTCTATGGGCAAGTTCAGGCCTGCAGGGTCATAGTTTGTGGCCCTCTACTTACTAAGGGCTTGATTTACTTAAGGTTTTGTGTGTACTAAAACATCTGCAAACTTGATAGTGTGGTATATTTCTGGTCATGTCACTCTCCCAGGACAGAGTGACTGTGTGATGAGTGATGAGCCAAGAAGACGCCAACGAGCAATCGTCGAACAAAAAGCTTTATTTGATTCAGCAAGCCTCAGACTGGAACTGCAGCTTCCAGGAGGAGAGTATGGAGCTCTCCTCCTGTCTTCTTGGACAACTGTCCTTTTACACGAAGACAGTTACTCGTTGTTGTTCCAGCCTTGGGGCCGGTCAGTTTGGACAACACCCAGTTTGTTTGTACAAATGCAGACAACACCCGGGCGTTGTCGGTTTGCTCAATGGAGTCGGGCGACCTTTTTATGTTTGAGAAGGACTCACAAACTGACACAGTCTGTGAGAGAGGTGTGCTCGCGCTTCAAAGACATGATGGACAGAGAATCCTCCGTCCTACGTGTGTGTGTGTCAGCATATTTGAACAATCAGAAATAAAAAACATTAGACACATCGTCTATTCAGCAATACTCTTTTATAATTGTATAGATGTTGTATGACTTAAGGGGCTGATAAAATAACTTTAATTGATGCGTTTTGGTGTCATTTAATATCTTTTAATGACATACATTTTTTTCATATAGAATATATATCCTATATGATAAAAACTTCTTAAAGTATGCATTTCTTTTTACATATTCAGCACAGTAAGTGTGGCCTCCCTCTCATGCATCTTCAGCGGTAAAAAAAAGAAAAGAACAAACAAGTGGTGTCAATGTAGATGCACAGCACGACTGCTTCTAAAATAAAAAGTGGTAGATGTCTCCTACTTGTTTAAGGTAGGAGCATGACAACAATGCGCGGTAAATGACAGTGTCTCTGTGGTGAAAGCACCGTATAGTACACACAATATCCTCATTTAAATAAGGCCGTTTGCACCACTTTTCAAATGCACACAATCGTAGTAGATCGCACGCAACACACCCACTAACAGTACACACTATTTTATAGATTGCAAGGTAGATAGATCTAAGTAAATCAGGCCCTTAGTGTAGTTGCGACCTGCACACTCTCAAAAACTAGTTGTTAAATATCTAAAGGAAATCTTGCCAGAGCCTGCTAGACACTAACAGTGCAAACAAAAACTACAGCACAACAAACACACATTGAGCAATTCAAAGAGCAATTTCCTGTAAGCAAGCGAAAGTGTTTTAGAACGTCTCACGGGAAACTCAACAGTTTCAAAATTGACTTAAAGACTAAGATAGCTCAGGGTCACTAAAGTATGCCAGTAGAGGTAGATTACAGATTTAGTAATGTGGTTAAAATGTGGGCTTGAATACAACCTGAACAGTCCAGTTGTGATTGATTCAATGCTCTGAAAAATACACTCCACCACACTCAGTAGTAAAAAACATTTGCATCATTATATTTTAAATTGCTTGTTATGGTCATTTGAATAGTTACATCATAACTCTGTTATTGACTGCAACTTGTCCTCTCGCCCAAAGTCCCCTACGATAGGCTCTAGCTCCACTGTGACCCTGAACAGACTTTTTTTAAATTTTCTGAATTGAAACGTGTGATACTACTTCCGCATCATTGTAAATAAATGCTTAACTATGATATTAGAAGGGATTGTTTACCACGGTTACGCGGCTTCCAAAAAGACGCTATCTTTAAAATGGGCTGCAAGCATTACTGTATATTCCACCCTCTCCTGCTCTACTGTATGAGCTACACCACACGTAACATACACCCAAACTGTTTTTGTGTATGTGCTGGCGCAACATGTGTGTGTGTTTGCCATGTACCGAAATTAACAGGCATGACCGACATCCATGAAAGCAAATATTATTGAGCCGAACGACAATTTTTATCGAATTTAATTTGTAATTCTGAAAAATATAGCTACTTAGTGTTACCGCACCATTTTGCAATTCACATACTACGGTCGATTGCTTGAATTGAAATTTGAGTACCTATTTAACTTTTCATTTTAAAATTACATAAAATATTGTATGTAGGTGAAGTGTTTTAAGAGCATATGAAGTGTTTACAAGTGTGTGTGTGTGTGTGTGTGTGTGTGTGTGTAGGGCTTATATGGACTTTAATATAATATTCATATAAATCATAAAGCTGGTTTGAAGCAATATTGTGTAAAATATTAAAGGGGAACATTATCACCAGACCTATGTAAGCGTCAATATATATCTTGATGTTGCAGAAAAAAGACCATATATTTTTTTAACCGATTTCCGAACTCTAAATGGGTGAATTTTGGCGAATTAAACGCCTTTCTAATATTCGCTCTCGGAGCGATGACGTCACAACGTGGCGTCACATCGGGAAGCAATCCGCCATTTTCTCAAACACCGAGTCAAATCAGCTCTGTTATTTTCCGTTTTTTCGACTGTTTTCCGTACCTTGGAGACATCATGCCTCGTCGGTGTGTTGTCGGAGGGTGTAACAACACGAACAGGGATGGATTCAAGTTGCACCAGTGGCCCAAAGATGCGAAAGTGGCAAAAAATTGGACGTTTGTTCCGCACACTTTACCGACGAAAGCTATGCTACGACAGAGATGGCAAGAATGTGTGGATATCCTGCGACACTCAAAGCAGATGCATTTCCAACAATAAAGTCAAAGAAATCTGCCGCCAGACCCCCATTGAATCTGCCGGAGTGTGTGAGCAATTCAGGGACAAAGGACCTCGCTAGCATGGCAAGCAATGGCGGCAGTTTGTTCCCGCAGACGAGCGAGCTAAACCCCCTATCGACCCTAGCTTCCCTGGCCTGCTGACATCAACTCCAAAACTGGACAGATCAGCTTTCAGGAAAAGAGCGCGGATGAGGGTATGTCTACAGAATATATTAATTGATGAAAATTGGGCTGTCTGCACTCTCAAAGTGCATGTTGTTACCAAATGTATTTCATATGCTGTAAACCTAGTTCATAGTTGTTAGTTTCCTTTGATGCCAAACAAACACATACCAACCGTTGGTTAGAAGGCGATCGCCGAATTTGTCCTCGCTTTCTCCCGTGTCGCTGGCTGTGGTGTCGTTTTCGTCGGTTTCGCTTGCATACGGTTCAAACCGATATGGCTCAATAGCTTCAGTTTCTTCTTCAATTTCGTTTTCGCTACCTGCCTCCACACTACAACCACCTGTTTCAATACATGCGTAATCTGTTGAATCGCTTAAGCCGCTGAAATCCGAGTCTGAATCCGAGCTAATGTCGCTATAGCTTGCTGTTCTTTCCGCCATGTTTGTTTGTATTCACTATGTGACGTCACAGGAAAATGGACGGGTGTTTATAACGATGGTTAAAATCAGGCACTTTGAAGCTTTTTTTTAGGGATATTGCGTGATGGGTAAAATTTTGAAAAAAACTTAGTAAAATATAATAAGCCACTGGAAACTGATTTTTAATGGTTTTAACCATTCTGAAATTGTGATAATGTTCCCCTTTAAATATTTGTAGCATCATGTTTATGTTGACAAACATCTATTCACATTAATGTGGACCTATTACTAATTTTGTGTAATGAATGTGTTTTTTTAAGATGGAAGTGAAAAAAACAGTCTGACGTAAGGCGTGTGCATATTACTTGTTCTGTCAAGTCTTTTTTGTCCTCAGATTTAACCAAATATTGCTTCCACACATTGCTTCCTATTGGTTAAGTAGCTTTTCACCCATTTCAACACCACTCCCCTAATGCCTTACGTTCTAATTTGTGTATTAAGATACTGTGATTGGTTGTGTTGAATGATTTTGATAGGTCCATAAATACTGCAGCTGCAGATTCTTTCTGACCAATTGCGTTGGTCATTTCTTCAGATATTTCAATTATTGTCATTGATGTTGATATATTTCTTCTGTATCCGTATTGTCTAGCTAACAGTACTTCATACTTGTTTATAAATTTGTGTAATCTGTTAAATAATTTTTCAAGAATTTTGGTGAATTGTGGGAGTAATGAGACTTGTCTGTAATTTGTGAATTGATGTTTGTCTCCTGTCTTGTAAATGTATATTATTGTAGCTATTTTCATCTGGTCTAGGAATTTTGCTGTTTGCAATGATAAGTTTAAACATGATTGGTTCTAATATTTCTATTATGGCCTTTTTTTTTTAATCAATTTCATATCGATTCCTTCATAATCAGTGGATGTTTTAGATTTACAATATCTATTATTTCCTCTATTGTCACTGAGCTTAGAAAAGTTGAGTTGGGATTTCTTTCTGTGTTATTTTCAGAATCATCAGATCTGTTTTAGTGGGATTTTGTCTTCTAGGCTTTGTCCGATATTTATAAAATAGTCGTTGAAGTATTTGACCTTCCATATAATCCTTTTCCCCGTCACCCGATAAAAAGAATTGAGGATATTCTGCTTTCCAAAGACATTTTCTTGATAATACTGTTTAAGATGTTCAATGTTGCCTTAATGTTATTTTTGTTATCATTTAGTATTTTGTCGTAATATTCTTTCTTACTTTTACGTAGAGTCCGTATTAAATTGTTTTTTTATGTTTTATATTTGTGTTCAGCTTCTTTGTTCTTTGTTTAATAAATTGTACGTATAAATCTTTCAGGGCATTGAGGAGATCCAGTTTGCTGGCTGCAGGATTAGGTCTCTGCTTTTAGCAGATGATGTGATCCTGATGGCTTCATCTGGCCAGGATCTTCAGCTCACACTGGATTGGTTTGCAGCCGAGTGTGAAGCGACTGGGATGAGAATCAGCACCTCCAAGTCCGAGTCCATGGTTCTCGCCCGGAAAAGGGTGTAGTGCCATCTTCGGGTTAGGGAATAGATCTTGCCCCATGTGGAGGAGATCAAGTACCTCGGAGTCTTGTTCAGGAGTGGAGGAAGAGTGGATCGTGCTTATCTTCAGTAATGCTGACGCTGTATCGATCCGTTGTGGTGAAGAAGGAGCTGAGCCGGAAGGCAAAGCTCTCAATTTACCGGTCGATCTACGTTCCCATCCTCACCTATGGTCATGAGCTTTGGGTTATGACCGAAAAGACAAGATCATGGGTAAAAGCGGCCGAAATTAGTTTTCTCCGCTGGGGCTCTCCCTTAGAGATAGGGTGGGAAGCTCCGCCATCCGAGAGGAGCTCAAAGTAAAGCTGCTGCTCCTCCACATCGAGACAAGCCAGATGAGCTGGTTCGGGCATCTGGTCGGGATGCCACCCGAACACCTCCCTAAGGAGATGTTTAGGGCATGTCCGACCGGTAGGAGGCCAGGGGACAGTCTCCCGGCTGGCCTGGGAACGCCTCGGGATCCCCCGGGAGGAGCTGGACGAAGAGGCTGGGGAGAGGAAAGTCTGGGCTTCTCTACTTATGCTGCTGCCCCCGGGATCCGACCTCGGATAAGCGGAGGGAAATGGATGGATGGATGGATAAAGCTTTTTGCAATGCTTTTGTCATTCGTTGTTCTTTCTTTCTCTTCTTTTTAGAGACTATTCTTAGTGGAAAGTTTTTATCATACACTGTTATGTAGATACTTAAACAATGTCTAAAAAACATAAACAAGCTTTATTCACATCAGTTGTACTATACTGTTTTTCCCATGTTTGTTCTTTTAAAAAAAAATTTAAGGCCATAATTCCTTTTGTTGTGTGTGTGTAATATTTTGTATGATGTATTATCATTTTTTGTCTCTCTAAAGTTAGCATTGTATATTGTGAAGACTGGAAGATGATCAGTGTTATCCGTGATTAACAAACCACTCTTTGTATTGTTATTAAAATCGTTGGTGAATATGTTGTCAATTAAAGTGGCATTATGTTCTGTTATTCTGCTTGCTTTAGTCTTTTTTAAATTTTTATCATACTGTTCATTGTGTTTATGAAGACATAATCTGCTTTTTGCTTATTTGGGTATAGAAAATCAAAGTTGAAATCTCAATATAAAAAAAATATTTTTGGTTATCTGTTGTCCAGGGTGTACACCGCCTTCCGCCCGATTGTAGCTGAGATAGGCTCCAGCACCCCCCGCGACCCCGAACGGGACAAGCGGTAGAAAATGGATGGATGGATGTAAAAGGGAATAAGCGGTAGAAAATGGATGGATGGATGTAAAAGTTGCTTTTGATCCAGTCTGTGCATGTCACTATACTTGACTTTGATGCGCTATATACAGTATGCAGCTTACTAACACGTTCTTATTCTTTTCCTGACTACAGTGATGCATTTTAATAGGTTGTCAATAGCAAGAGACTTGTTTTTAACTACTTTATAGTTCATATGATTTTTCACATACAGTGCTACTCCACTTCGAGTTTTATTACACCCGTTAATATAATAAGGGTCATATCCATCCAATTCAAAGTATATTCCCCTTCCTGTATCTATACAGGTTTCTGAGATCATTATTACTTTACATGGTTCGTTATTTGTCTTAAGTATAGGTTAATATTATCAAAAATGGCATACATGCTTATACTGGTAAAGTGAATAATTGTTAGTCTATCATCTGTTTTTATGTTCCTATTGTATTGGTCTTCTGTGTAAATTTGGCAGTTGTTGCTTATTGTGTGGAAGAAGTTGGTATCTGGGTCTATCTCCATCACTGTATCAAAATGTGTTTGGTTTGTTTGGCAGTTATGTGGAGTGTGTTGCTGTGTCCCATTGAGGATGCTGTTTCAAGGTGCAGCCGGCAGGGGGAGCTCTTGAACGGAGTTGTTGCTTGCTATGGCTTCATAGAGGAAGTGATAGGAGAAGAAGTACAGAAGAGGGATGGGGATGTAAAGTTAAAGTTAAAGTACCAATGATTGTCACACACACACACTAGGTGTGGTGAAATTTCTCCTCTGCATTTGACTCATCCCCTTGATCACCCCCTGGAAGGTGATGGGAGCAGTGGGCAGCAGTGGGCAGCAGCGGTGCCGCGCCCGGGAATCATTTTTAGTGATTTAACCCCCAATTCCAACCCTTGATGCTGAGTGCCAAGCAGGAAAGTAATGGGTCCCATTTTTATAGTCTTTGGTTTGACTCTGCCGGGGTTTGAACCCGGAACCTACCGATCTCAGGGCGGACACTCTAACCACTGGGCCACTGAGTAAACAATTGTCAGTGTGGTGTATGTTAGCAGCTAGTATCAAGCTGCCCCTAAACATCGGGAGGATACCATCTGGCCGGTAAAAAGATGATCTATAAACAGCAAATCTTTCTGTATGCATGCACACCTTATTCTAAACCGCTCAATGTTGCGGGACAATATCGGCAGAGGACCGCTAATCCACACTGAAAGCCTACACACTTCCACAACCTAATAAACAATGACCCTGCCATTTATTATGATGTCGTGTGACCATGTCAAAAATTGCAATCTTTTCTGCAGACAAACAGTCCGCGCACAAGCAAATAGAGTCTGTACAGGCGTTAAATTAGTCCAAGTTAGCACTCAATTTTGCTTCAAAACACACACTGAAATAGCGTGTGCTATTAGTGGGCGTGTTGCGTGCGATTTACGAACACTGCGTGTGCAATTGTAAGGTGGTGCAGAATGACTAATGAGGATTTTGCGTGTATAATACGGGGCATCACAACGGAGACACTCGTTTATTGCACATTCCTGTTATCATGCTCCGCCCACCTGTGGTGTTTTGCTATCTTTTCAAACATGCAGGAGATATGTACCACATTTTATGGGCATTTTAGAAGCAGAAGCAGTCTTTGCAACGCGAGCACTAATGATGGGTCTGGCAACACCGATGCATCGGCGCATGCGTCGAGCTCATAGAGCGAAACTCTGTGTCGGTGCGCGTACCGCTTTTAGAAAGTCACGTGACCGATCATGAGCTGTTTTGATCACGTGACCGATACGTGAACTGTGTCGCACTCCCGCCTCCTCTGTGCCCTGTGAGCGGGTCTTTTCTACAGCCGGAGAAATAATAATTAAGAAGAGACGACTGAAGTGTTGATAACAACCAAACTTAACCCCCCTCTCTATATCCCACACCCCGGATTGTAAATAATGTAAATAATTCAATGTATATACTCTGATGATTAACTTGTGTGATGACTGTATTATGATGATAGTATATATCTGTATCATTTATCATATCAAGTTGAAAAACTTATTGGGGTGTTACCATTTAGTGGTCAATTGTACAGAATATGTACTTCACTGTGCAACCTACTAATAAAAGTCTCAATCAATCAATGAAAGAAATCGTCTAAAATTGAATACGTTGGAAAAACTTCTTTTTTTTTAAATAAAAATGTATAAAAAAAAAATAAAATAAAAAAATCCCAGTCCACAAGCATCCTCATTCACAACACGTTTTCTTAGATTTCCATGTTATGATACATGTTCACATTTTTTATTGACTGTATCTAAAAAAGATAAAAATATATTTTTATTTAAATGAAGATATGAAATAATCCTAAATGAAATACAATGACTTGGTTTATATTATTGTATATACTAGGTCATAAAATCAGTGTCAGTTGAGTCGGTCCATAGGTTGCCTGTAGGGATTTTTAATGTCCAGCAGATGTCAGTATTTAGTGACACAGTATCGACACAGTATCAATACAGTTTTGCAATGTGTCGAAACGCTTCATGACGCCTCATCAACCCATCACTAGCGAGCACTAGTGATGGGTCCGGCAACACCGATGCATCGGCGCATGCGTCGAGCTCATAGATCAAAACCCTGTGTCGGTGCGCGTACCGCTTTTAGAAAGTCACGTGACCGATCACTAGCGAGCACTGATCTTGTTTGCTGTGACAGTTTGACCCCACACTGTCACTGTTTGACCTTAAACTTCCTTACAAACCGTGCACATGTGTTAGGAAGCTCAACATGGACAAACTACAAACATTCAATCTTGTTAGCCAGTGAAAAGCATTTGCTCAACAAACAAATTGTTACCTGTCACTCACCATGGCTCTGAACATTTGACTAAAAGAGGCAGGGTGGGGTTGAGGGCTTTATATAGGTGAACACACCTGCATTCACTAATTAGGCCAAATTTGGGTCGAACCATGATCCTCAAAAGCTGGGTGTTACAGAAGGACACTGGACATTTGAAAGATGTGTTGTCTAAGCCTGAATATACTGTGTATAAAAATGACTGCTCTACACATGCAAAAGTACTATGTGAATACTTTTTAGACATGTGATGGTTATTTATGGTGTAACCACTCTTTTACTATGAAGCCACGTTGATGTAACACGTGGCATGGCATTGTCTTGCTGAAATAAGCAGGGGCGTCCATGGTAACGTTGCTTGGATGGCAACATATGTTGCACCAAAACCTGTATGTGCATTTCAGCATTAATGGCGCCTTCACAGATGTGTAAGTTATCCATGTCTTGGGCACTAATACACCCCAATACCATCACAGATGCTGGCTTTTACACTTTGCGCCTATAACAATCCGGATGGTTCTTTTCCTCTTTGGTCCGGAGGACACAACGTCCACAGTTTCCAAAAACAATTTGAAATGTGGACTCGTCAGACCACAGAACACTTTTCCACTTTGTATCAGTCCATCTTAGATGAGCTCAGGCCCAGCGAAGCCGACGGCGTTTCTGGGTTTTGTTGATAAACGGTTTTCGCCTTGCATAGGAGAGTTTTAACTTGCACTTACAGATGTAGCAACCAACAGTAGTTACTGACAGTGGGTTTCTGAAGTGTTCCTGAGCCCATGTGGCGATATCCTTTACATACTGATGTCGCTTGTTGATGCAGTACAGCCTGAGGGATCGAAGGTCACGGGCTTAGCTGCTTACGTGCAGTGATTTCTCCAGATTCTCTGAACCCTCTGATGATATTACGGACCGTAAATGGTGAAATCCCTAATATCCTTGCAAAAGCTGCTTGAGAAAGGTTTTTCTTAAACTGTTCAGGAATTTGCTCACGTATTTGTTGACAAAGTGGTGACCCTCGCCCCATCCTTGTTTGTGAATGACTGAGCATTTCATGGAATCTACTTTTGTACCCAATCATGGCACCCACCTGTTCCCAATTTGCCTGTTCACCTGTGGGATGTTCCAAATAAGTGTTTGATGAGTATTCCTCAACTTTATCAGTATTTATTGCCACCTTTCCCAACTTCTTTGTCACGTGTTGCTGGCATCAAATTCTAAAGTTAATGATTATTTGCAAAAAAAAAAAATGTTTATCAGTTTGAACATCAAATATGTTGTCTTTGTAGCATATTCAACTGAATATGGGTTGAAAATGATTTGCAAATCATTGTATTTCGTTTATATTTACATCTAACACAATTTCCCAACTCATATGGAAATGGGGTTTGTATAACGGATTAAATATTTTGTTATGATACAGCTTTATTCAAAAATGTTATAGATTAATTTTTGTTCTCAAAAGTCTACAGTCAACACCCCATAATGACAATGTGAATTATTATTATTATTATTATTTTTTTAAATAGCAGAACCTGCACCGGCTGCACTCAGGCTGAAGGCAGCGTACAACCTGGACAAGTTGCCACCTCATCACTGGGCCAACACAAATAGACAGACAACCAATCACACTCACATTCACACACTAGTAGTGCCAAAATCAGCCTATCCCAGGGTGTACCCGGAGAGAACCCACAAAGTCACGGGGAGTACATGCAAAGTCAACACAGAAAGACCCTGAGCCTGAGAAACACAATTCTCATGTCTGATGAGATGCATATTGAATTATTTGGCGTGAATGCCAGGCGCTATGTTTGGAGGAAACCAGGCACTGCTCATCACCAGGTCAATACCATCCCTACAGTGAAGTATGGTGGTGGCAGCATCATGCTGTGGGGATGGTAGTCAGCGGCAGGAACTGGGAGACTAGTCAGGATAGAGGGAACGATGAATGCAGCAACGTACATAGACATCCTGTATGAAAACTGGAGTGAATTATATCATGTTCAATTTTCTTATATGATTGGAAGCAGCATGTATTTGTATTTGGTCACAGAATCCTGTAGAGGACTATTCTACGAAGGTCAGCAGTGCACATGTCCAGGCTTTGCCCCCAGGACATTGGGGAATTTAAAAGACAGCAGCAGTTGGATTTTAGGAGGAAGTGCAAACACAACTACGACATTTGATAAGGGCCCCCCGGTAGGAGTAGAGATCAGTGCTTGGAGGTCAACTGACTCCATTGAGCATAGTGACAACGCCCAGGTGTTGTCTGCATGTGTACAAACAAACTGAGTGTTGTCCAAACTGGCCGGCCCCGAGGCTAGAGTTACAAAGAGTGGGGGTCTTTAGATAAAATATATTTAAGGATAGTTGTCCGAGAGGACATCAGAAGAGATTCGGCCCATTCCTTCTCCGGGAAACTGCAGTTCCTCTCTGAGGCTCGCTGAAACAAATAAAGCTTTTTGTTCGACGATTACTCTTGATGTCTTCTTGGTTCATCATGCAGCACACAGTCACTCTGTCCTGGGAGACTGACACGATCGACCAATATACAACAAAACCAACGCTTCCTATCCAATCTGATGAAACTTGAGAGGTGCTGCAAAGAAGAATGGGCCAAACTGCCCACAGATAGGTGTGCCAAGCTTGTGGAATCGTATTAAAAAAAGACTTGTGGCTGTAATTGCTGCCAAAAGTGCATCAACAAAGTGTTGAGCATAGGCTGTGAATAAAATAAAATTTGCTATATTAAAAAAAAACTTTTACACATCATCATTATGAGATATTGTGTGTAGAATTGTGAGGACACAAATAAATGTATTTCATTTTGGAATAAGGCTGTAGCATGACAAAATGTGGAAAAGTGAATACTTTCCGGAAGCACCCTAATTATTTATTTAGAAACACATAATTTTGATTATTTTTATTGATGTGCACCACTAAACAGTTGGACATTAAAAGAACATAAAGCACATCCATCCATCCATTTTCTACCGCTTGTCCACAAATGTATTAGAAACAATATGTATAGTGCAGTAAGGGCAGCAATTCAAAATCTGTGATAGAAATAATGGTATACAATAATAGAAAGACACACCGTGATTTAAATATGACTGCAAAGACAATGTATGATCATTAAAGTTTAGGGTGAGTGTCCTGTTTATAAGTTTAAGTGGGCAAGAGGGATGAGAAAAATACAACATTTATAGTATTGCCAAAGACCCATAAATACAATGTTTTTATTCATAAAATTAATAATAAAATATATATTTTTTTATTAATAAATGTATCATTATAATTTAGTTACATTGTTGGATTGGCAATTCTATTTACATAAACATGAGAACGCACCTTCAGTTCATTTGCTTCGATGTAGCCACTGCGGTCTGTATCATATCGCCGCCACGCCTACAAGAAAAGAAACCCACAAAAAAACCTTAATAAGTTATGAACTTTAAAATAAGATTTTTCAAATTACCTTCAATACACAGGCGGGGCAGCAAAAGACAGAAAGATACAAGCACGGCCGGGACAGGCTTTTTAATAAATGTTTTAATCCTGCAGCTGTCTATGTCCAAAGAAGGGTTCCTTGTCAAGATGGATGGTCTTGCTCCTTCCCCATCCCCCCCCTCCTCCCCCTGTGCACCCTTCTCCTCTGCAGAGAGGAGCCACAGCGGTCTTATCCATTATACATGACCCTGAAAATAGAAGGTCCTGCTTTCTCATTCTAACCCTTTAAAAATCTCTTTGCTCACTTCCTCCTTCAACAAAGACTGATTAATCCTCCTCTCTTGTTTTATGCTCTCAAACTGTGGCTACCAACTTCCCATCGACATTTCATTAAGTTTCCTCTGTGATTGTTTGCTATCGTCCGTCCTTTTTATCCTTCACATATTCTCCTTCCTCCCTCACCCATTTCATTATTCTTCTCAATGACAGTGAGGAGAAGGACATAATCTTCACTGTGTGCAATTGGTTTCTAATTGGATACAGTCTTTCATTGTTGCAGATCTAACACAGAATCTGCCAGTGTTTTATCTTCAGCGAAAATTTGGTGAAATAAATTATTTCCTATTCCTTGTCGCTTTCAACACTCTGAAGAAAGCTTTGTGTGAGTTATAGAATGATTCATTATTCATACTGCTCATAGCATCAAACGTCTTTACACAACACTTTGGTTAATAAACCCATTTGTTGTAAATGCGTATCCCTGCGAAAGTTAAATGATATTATCAACCTTAGGTAAATAAATAATATTACCAATTCTTCAAAAATCCACATTCTTGTTGTCTTTTACACCCATGTGATACGGCACAATAATCAAAATCATGTGGCCCATGTGTCCAACATGTTTTGGAATATAAATACAGAATATTTTCATACATCCAATTAAATGAGAAGGAACCTGAGACTCTGGCAGGCATGCACAATTGTTTTGCATGAAAGTGATATGGCAGGCTCATGGTTCATGCAGGAACATTTGCATGTCTGTTTTTTTATATGTCTGACAGGAACCGGACTAACAATATACACAAAACATTGTTGATATTTGTTTGGCCTGTCTCAAGACCCTTTAGTGTTTGATAAATCGATGAATGTTTTCCTCCTGTCTTATAGGGGAACATTATCACAATTTCAGAATTGTTAAAACCATTAAAAATCAGTTCCCAGTGGCTTATTTTATTTTTCGAAGTTTTTTTCAAAATTTTACCCATCACGCAATATCCCTAAAAAAAGCTTCAAAGTGCCTGCTTTTAACCATCGTTATATACACCCGTCCATTTTCCTGTGACGTCACATAGTGATGCCAACACAAACAAACATGGCGCATAGAACAGCAAGCTATAGCGACATTAGCTCGGATTCAGACTCGGATTTCAGCGGCTTAAGCAATTCAACAGATTACACATGTATTGAAACGGATGGTTGTAGTGTGAAGGCAGGTAGCGAAAACGAAATTGAAGAAGAAACTGAAGCTATTGAGCCATATCGGTTTGAACCGTATGCAAGCGAAACCGACGAAAACGACACGACAGCCAGCGACACGGGAGAAAGCGAGGACGAATTCGGCGATCGCCTTCTAACCAACGATTGGTATGTGTTTGTTTGGCATTAAAGGAAACTAACAACTATGAACTAGGTTTACAGCATATGAAATACATTTGGCAACAACATGCACTTTGAGAGTGCAGACAGCCCAATTTTCATCAATTAATATATTCTGTAGACATACCCTCATCCGCGCTCTTTTCTTGAAAGCTGATCTGTCCAATTTTGGAGTTCATGTCAGCAGGCCAGGGAAGCTAGGGTCGATATTCTTCTCTTGATCATCTTCGGTGGCATAAAGGACGGTGTGAGCCAAGACATCCAGGGGGTTTAGCTCGCTCGTCTGTGGGAACAAACTGCCGCCATTGCTTGCCGTGCTACCGAGGTTCTTTGTCCCTGAATTGCTCACACACTCCGGCAGATTCAATGGGGTCTGGCGGCAGATTTCTTTGACTTTATCGTTGGAAATGCATCTGCTTTGAGTGTCGCAGGATATCCACACATTCTTGCCATCTCTGTCGTAGCATAGCTTTCGTCGGTAAAGTGTGCGGAACAAACGTCCAATTTCTTGCCACTTTCGCATCTTTGGGCCACTGGTGCAACTTGAATCTGTCCCTGTTCGTGTTGTTACACCCTCCGACAACACACCGACGAGGCGTGATGTCTCAAAGGTACGGAAAACAGTCGAAAAAACGGAAAATAACAGAGCTGATTTGACTCGGTGTTTGAGAAAATGGCGGATTGCTTCCCGATGTGACGCCACGTTGTGACGTCATCGCTCCGAGAGCGAATATTAGAAAGGCGTTTAATTCGCCAAAATTCACCCATTTAGAGTTCGGAAATCGGTTAAAAAAATATATGGTCTTTTTTCTGCAACATCAAGGTATATATTGACGCTTACATAGGTCTGGTGATAATGTTCCCCTTTAATATTTTACACAATATTGCTTCAAACCAGCTTTATGATTTATATGAATATTATATTAAAGTCCATATAAGCCCTACACACACACACATAGGTCTGGTGATAATGTTCCCCTTTAAAGGGAGGTACACCAACAGTTTATTGAGTGACTAAAACGGGTGAATTACTACTAACTGACTGTTACCTCTCGAAAGTGTCTTATCATTTTACTGTAATTAACAGCTTTGGACAGTTTGGCTGTATAGTGGTGCCTTGACATAGAAGTGTGATTTTTACCTTGACAGAGCTAAAGTACACATTTGCTGATTTTTGTCCTTTTCAACACACTTTATTTTCTTTCACGCTCTAGGCTGGCATTATCATAGCCTTTATTGACTCCTGGTTCGTCCGTAAGGTGCAGATTGTAAGTTGTATGCCCGTACTGCTTCACCATGTCATGTTTATTGAGGATCTTTTTTTCTTCAAAGCACATCATCTGCTTCTTCTTCTCCATACTGTCCAACCAACTGACTTTCTTTAGTCCAATAGTTGGAAAACCAAAGTTTTGTATGTCTAGCAGGCTGTTGCAAGCTAAAACTAACATGTAAGTAAGAGTAAGACACCACATGTTGGGTGATCTTACGGGGTTCACCGTGGCATTTGCTACGCGAACTAGGTATCTAGTTCTATCTCAACATTTTGCTCGCAACTTAAAACCCAAAAATAAGCCGAGAGAATTCGTAGGTTATGGCACTTGTAATAGGGATGGGTTTTGGAATTTGGTACTTTTGAAAGGCACTGACGGAATTCCGTCTGTACTGCCGGGTATTGATCCTCATACAATCAAATGATTCCAAATTCTGATATCTTTTATTGCACGTGATGTCACGTCTGGTTGCAGACTCGGCCGGCTCAAACATTTGTTAGTCAAACAAGGACTCAAGCAGCACTCAGTCGGACTGCCTCTAGTTACAGTAATGTTGTAATTTTCCATGTCAACAAAGCAAGCATGCTTGATAGAACACACTCAAACTCATACTGCACTCACATACTTGTTTACATATAGTAAGGCTCCACCTTTTAAAATGTGCTAGCTTGATGCTAATTTACATTCGATTTTCTATAGACATGGTACTGATTAGCATTAGCAATTTTACATGGCGATTTAAATAGCTCCAAATTTAGTAATGAAAACTACAACTAAGATGCACGTTACATAACAGCTGGTGTGTAATAAGTATAATACTTACAGTATAAACACTTTGTAAGGCTCAAAAAAGACTAGAGTTCAACTTAGACTACATTCACGCTGGAGAGTAGGACGTCCAATTCTGATTTTTTTGTCAAATCCGATCTTTTTACGTAGTTGTTCAGATTGTAAAAAAAAAAAATGTGATGTCTAATGTGAAAGCAAATTGACCTGCATGCAGACTTGACGTCATGACGTCACACGTGCTGCAGTGTTTACGGAAGTAAACATGGCTCCAATTATAGAAGGTCTTAGTCCTGGTGCATTTGTGGCAATTTCAAAGATTTTTTGCAAACAAAGTCAACATTTTGTGGACCAATTTATACACGTAAAAGGTTAAGAAGGAAGAGAGCAAGCATTTTGGCTGTCGCAGTTTGACATTTGCTTCGACATCTGCTACGAAGAGCGACAGGAGTGGTGGAACATTGACGTTCCACCAACAAAGTTGACCAGAGTGCGTTATGAAGTAGTCAAAGAGTAATAAAGTAGGTTACTGTATCATGTTTACAAATACATGATTTCTCTCTGAGCAGGAGATGATTTTGCCGACAGCAATAAATACAGACCTACTCAAGATAAATGTAAAAAACAACTTTTGCTTCATAATTGAAAATGTTGAAGCTTTTTTAAACTTAATTTAGATGCCCTCTGCCCTCCTTTCTTCTGTGGTGTTTTATTTGCATGCCCAAGTCCAGTAAAACTGCTTCCCGCCCACAGTGCCCCTATTGCGAAAAGACTGCCATTATTCTGATACCGTAAAAAAAAGAAGCAAAACTGACAAAAAAGAAACAAAATCGTAAAAAAGGGAAGCAATCATAAGAACAATTTTGAAACACACAAAAACAATAAAAGTGTACAAAGATATGAATATTGGCATCGAAAACATCCACCAAAAATAAAACAAATTCAAAGTTAGTATTTATTTGTTGCCAAAACTTGTTTTGGTGCGAATACAACTTTTTGTACAATGTCTTTTTTTTCCCGATACCAAATCTTGCCAGATTGTAAGTAAAAAGGGTTAACTGTGCTGTAAATTTTGAGTAAGCCATCTAGCATAACAGACAAAGAGCAAAAGTTTTGCATTAGACTAACATACTGTACTTGCTTAAAAAAACACTTACCACCATGAACTCAGCACTGGAACTGACAAACTGTCTGAAGCAGAGTAAGAAGTTCTCTTCAGTGGGGAGAATCTGGGCCAGCTAGAGAGAAAGCGAGACAGGGAAATGGGAGTGATGACAACAAAAGATAGTGGATGCTTTCTGTATTTTTGACTGTAAAGTTTCAAATGGGTGAGTGACTTTTACATTAATAATACAGTATACTATTACCTATGGACGATGGCCGAGAAAAAAACTTTTTCAAAATCATGTTTTAACCAAGTTCCCTAAGTTTGTTGAAGGATTAAACATATATATATATATATATATATATATATATATATATATATATATATATATATATATATATATATATATATATATATATATATATATATATATCTAAAGGCGAATGACGATTTATAATGAGAACTGAGAACCGGTAATTCATTTGGTAAGCTACATTTGTAGCCACAGCTTCCCAGGGGTAGACTTCAAATTTCTGAAAAATCGCTATAACATCTGAGACACGCCATCACCGTTGATAACAATATTGGTTAATTGGCGTGTCTTTGATTTGTATTGCTATAACATTTAAATGCTAAAAAATATTTAACAACGTAATAAGTTTTTAAACAATATCTTGTTAAATTAGAATATGTCATACTGTAGTCTGTAGTCACTCTTTAACCTAATAGGGATGTAACGATACACTGTATAATAA
Organism: Nerophis lumbriciformis; assembly: GCF_033978685.3. NCBI lineage: Eukaryota > Metazoa > Chordata > Actinopteri > Syngnathiformes > Syngnathidae > Nerophis > Nerophis lumbriciformis. The sequence continues at coordinate 30,460,373 of NC_084557.2, read as the reverse complement.
TAAACCGCAATAGAACTCCCGACGGCTAGTATTATTGTTTTATATTGAAATTATCGTAAAACTGTGATGAATAACCACACTTTTATATACTAACAGACTGTTGACACAGCTCATTCACTGGAGAAACAAGCCATTGAACTGTGCGCAGTGAACCTTTTGTTTCATCTGACCACAGAACTTTCCTCCAGAAGGTCTTATCTTTGTCCATGTGATGTCAGATGAAACAAAAATTGAGCTGTTTGGCCACAATACCCAGCAACATGTTTGGAGGAGAAAAGGTGAGGCCTTTAATTCCAGGAACACCATCCCTACCGTCTAGCATTATGCTCTGGGCCTGTTTTGCTGCCAATGGAACTTGTGCTTTACAGAGAGTAAATGGGACAATGAAAAAGGAGGATTACCTCCAAATTCTTCAGGACAACCTAAAATCATCAGCCCGGAGGTTGGGTCTTGGGCGCAGTTGGGTGTTCCAACAGGACAATGACCCCAAACACACGTTAAAAGTGGTAAAGGAATGGCTAAATCAGGCTAGAATCAAGGTTTTAGAATGGCCTTCCCAAAGTCCTGACTTAAACGTGTGGACAATGGTGAAATAGCAAGTCCATGTCAGAAAACCACCAAATTTAGCTGAATTGCACCAATTGTGTCAAGAGGAGTGGTCAGAATTTCAACCAGAAACTTGTGGATGGCTACCAAAATCGCCTTATTGCAGTGAAACTTGCCAAGGGACATGTAACCAAATATTAACATTGCTGTATGTATACTTTTGACCCAGCAGATTTGGTCACATTTTCAGTAGACCCATAATAAATTCATAAAAGAACCAAACTTCATGAATTTTTTTGGTGACAAACAAGTATGTGCTCCAATCACTCTATCACAAAAGAATAAGCATGGAAGACATTATTGGAAACTCAAGACAGCCATGACATTATGTTCTTTACAAGTGTATGTAAACTTTTGACCACGACTATATATATGTAATTTTTTTTTATTCTGTTCATTTTGTTATTTTGCACAAAAAACATTGATTATTGAACACTTACTTTCCTATGTATTTGTATAATTCCAAAACCTGCACATTTAATTAAATTCTGATTAAGGTCAAGTTTAAAAATCAATGTGTGTGGAATGTCATCAGGTCATATAATCCAAAAAGGTTTAATCGAAGCAAATGGACTCTTCTGAATAAAGGTCCAGTTGCCTCCATTCAGTCTTTGCAGATAGCATAAAACTCTTTTCAAACATGCAAAAAAGGGAAAAACAATCAGGTCCACCAGCCCCACAAGGTGTCCCTTATTTTTTTTCATGGAGTTGGCAACCCCTGCGTTACATAAACTTGAAGCGAAACGCCTCAACACCTGTTTTTTTCTTCATCGTCATCATCATCAACAAAACTTGGTTACAATATTTCAGAGTGTGTGCACATTCAACAATACCGTGATAATAATGATAACCGTGATTATTTTGATCACAATAACCTTGATATGAAATGTTCATATAGTTACATCCCTACTGACACAGAAAATGAATACATGTTGTAGTTCTATACTAAAAAACATATTTTGTTTCATTGTGATGATTGCTAATTCAGGTGGCATGTTCCTATTGTATGATACAGCCTACTTGGTTAGAAATGTTTAGTAAGATAACTGGTTAACTGACAAATTATTTGAAATCTTTCCAAATAGTCAAACCACATCCAGTCTTACCTCGGACATCTCAATCCTCCCGTCTTTGTTCTTGTCAAACTTCTGCATGAACTCCTTCATCTTTTCTCTGAATGTTGGGTTTGATGGGTCCTGCGAAACAGAAGTTATTTAGAATGAACGCGGCGTGTGTAAGTGTTTGCAGTGTGTTAAATGCTTGGCTACTTAACTCACCACGCCAGCTCCTCTCCGGGCTGTTTCCAGCTCCCGAAAGAAACCCTCTAACTCCTTCCCTTCGATAAAGCCATTACCTTGGAGTTATAGAACATACAATTAGGTCCTGAAATATTTGGACAATGATTGAGTTTGACCTTTACCAATAAAATGAACTGAAAGTGAAACAGTCATTGTGAGTATGACGTGATGACTGTTTTTTCTTTCTACATTTAAAGGCCTACTGAAATGCAATTTTCTTCTTTAAACGGGGATAGCAGGTCCATTCTATGTGTCATACTTGATCATTTCGCGATATTGCCATATTTTTGCTGAAAGGATTTAGTAGAGAACATCGACGATAAAGTTCGCATCTTTTAAGCGCTGATAAAAAAAGCCTTGCCTGTACCGGAAGTAGCAGACGATATGCGCATGACGTCACAGGTTGTGGAGCTCCTCACATCCGTACATTGTTTACAATCATGGCCACCAGCAGCGAGAGCGATTCAGACCGAGAAAGCGAAGATTTCCTCATTAATGTGAGCGAGGATGAAAGATTCGTGGATGAGGAAAGTGAGAGTGAAGGACTAGAGGGCAGTGGGAGCGATTCAGATAGGGAAGATGCTGTGAGAGGCGGGTGGGACCTGATATTCAGCTGGGAATGACTAAAACAGTAAATAAACACAAGACATATATATACTCTATTAGCCACAACACAACCAGGTTTATATTTAATATGCCACAAATGAATCCCACATAACAAACACCTCCCCCCTCCCGTCCATATAACCCGCCAATACAACTCAAACACCTGCACAACACACTCAATCCCACAGCCCAAAGTACCGTTCACCTCCCCAAAGTTCATACAGCACATATATTTCCCCAAAGTCCCCAAAGTTACGTACGTAACATGCACATTGCGGCACGCACGTACGGGCAAGCGATCAAATGTTTGGAAGCCGCAGCTGCATGCGTACTCACGGTACCGCGTCGGTGTATCCAACTCAAAGTCCTCCAGGTAAGAGTCTCTGTTGTCTGAGTTTTCCACAGGCCAATGGTAAAGCTTGACTGTCATCTTTCGGGAATGTAAACAATGAAACACCGGCTGTGTTATCCGGCACAACAGTCAGGGGGTGCATTCTACGGCGGGGGCGCGTTATCCGACACAACATCTGCCGCAATACACCGCTTCCCACCTACAGCTTTCTTCTTTGCTTGTTCATTGAACAAATTGCAAAAGATTCACCAACACAGATGTCCAGAATACTGTGGAATTTTGCGATGAAAACAGACGACTTAATAGCTGGCCACCATGCTGTCCCAAAATGTCCGCTACAATCCGTGACGTCACGCGCAGGCTTCATCATACCGAAACGTTTTCAGCTGGATATTTCGCGCGAAATTTAAAATTGCACTTTAGTAAGCTAACCCGGCCGTATTGGCATGTGTTGCAATGTTAAGATTTCATCATTGATATATAAACTATCAGACTGCGTGGTCGGTAGTAGTGGGTTTCAGTAGGCCTTTAAAACACTACCTCGTGGTCTGTATGTAATAATGGTGCTTTGGTCAAAATTCTGAAGATTTTGTTTTACAGACCATCTTCAAGCCGCTTTCTAACTGTCTCTTTGTGGCTCTTATTTAAGTGCAGAGGACCTCCTCCAAGCCAAGCCTACTTTGACTGTGTCGCCACCCCATCAGCCATGTTGTAGTTTTTAGCACTTATCATTTGGGGCAAGTTTGGAAGAAGGCAAGATTGTTACATAAATATCTCAGGCTCTGGTCGGGACTTATGCAAATCCCAAATACTCAAAAACAGGTACCACTAGGTAAGGAAGTTGTTTTTGCATAATAGGATCCCTTTAAGAGGTTTCACATACAAATGTGCCAATCAAAGAGTGTTTGGATAATTGACATGATTGTAGAAATTCCAATAATTTTCAATACTTGGGTGGAAGATCGATGACCCAAGCCAAGAACCAGTCACTCTGGTGGACCTTGTTTATGGCTAATAAATGCACATAGTAAAGGGAGCCAGACCACTAAGACATTTATCCTAAAAGTGACAGGAAGCCGGTGGGACGATGTCAACACAGGGGTGATGTGCTCACGCTGCTCGTACCAGTTATTAGGAGTACAGCTGCATACTGGACCATCTGAGAGCAACGGATGGGAGCCTGCTGCTTAGAACAGGGAGTTACAATTGTCCAAACAGCATGTGATAAAGTGGAGAACTCTGTCAGAGGAGCTGGGAATTATGGTTTATTACCGTCAACAACAGGATCTCTTCTGCATAGAGCACATATGGTCACATTAGGTCTCATGTGGGCATCTTGCCAATGATTCTAACAAGAACCTTGTACCAATAACACGTTTACTTCCCTCCCTGATCAATCGATTAACCTATGAAATGATATAATGCAAAGCAATCACTGCCCATACTGAGAAGCTATTTATGGAAAATTGCTTATCTAGGATTTTGAAGGTGATGATCTATAGGTGGCTTCTCCTATTCCATAAAGGTCGATGCAGTTGTCAGCAGGGGTTGAGGCTCGGGGGGTTCTGGTAAATAGCAGTGACGTGCGGTTTTTAAATCTTGTTTATTTTTCTCTAATCAATGTTAATTCAGGTTGCCTGGTAGGAGGATAACTAAATGAAGAAAATAATAATTCACTTTAAAGAGAAAATGTGGTTTTCAAAATGTCTTATTCAAAACTACCAAGGAGCGTGGTGAGTGTATTTATGTGTTAGTAACAGGGATGTTCAGATCAGAGATTTATGCTGCCAATTTCTATACTGATCATCCTTGAGTGAGATCGGCTGATACGAATACTGATACAAGTCACATGTATTAACTACATTTTGTAAATGTATTTATGGTCAGTGATATTGACAATTTAACAATGTCAAAACATGTTTTAAACTACTTCCTTATTCTCTTTTATTATATACAATTGTTTAAGCAAAACAAAGTCAATAGCAAACAATAACTAAACAAAACAAAAACTACCGTATTTTCCGCACTATAAGGTACACCTAAAAACCTCCAATTTTGTCAAAAGCTGACAGTGCGCCTTATAATCTGGTGCGCCTTATATATGGACCAATATTGAGCCTCCAACAGGTAAAAGTTTCAATCAATCAATCAATCAATCGCAACTACGGTAAGCAGCTGCCAACTTAATTTTCCCCCGTAGAAGAAGAAGAAGCGCGCGGTGCATGCTGGGATATATGACTGCGCGAGGCGTGACGTTTGATTTCCATTTGTTTGTTTTTGTAAAGACCCCAAAATGGCTCCTATTAAGAGACACGCTTATAACGCAGACTTTAAACTTAAGACGATTAGTCACGCAGTAGAACACGGGAATAGAGCAGCAGTGACACTGACTCAATTAATGACTTCGCCCAACTGTTTAATTTGGACACTGAAGAAGAAGAATTCGAGGGATTCGTGGATGAGGAATAACTTCATAAAGTGAGCTTTACATGTTTATTTTGTGTGTTGTGTTGTGTGACTAACGTTTGAGCAACGTTGAGTTATTGATATATTGTTATTGCTCTGCACTATTTCGAGTGTTACTATATTGTGATTGCACTAACGTTTGATTTACCGTAACAGTATCACTGCTTTTTACGTGTTTATTGAATCAGGGAAAAGTTCCCCTCCACTATGTGATATAAATGTTGCATTACATGTTATACCTTGCTGTTGTTAAAAGATAAACAAAACACCACGTCACTGACTTTACCTCAGGGAAAATAATAAAACAGCTGTTTATTCATTTTGGGAGTGAACAGAGTTGTCAGAACGCTGGTTTGTAATCTATTAATAAAGTTTGACTCACCTATCTGACTGTTTTGTTGACATTCCCTTTAGCGCAGCTCCATTTAATGGATGCATAACGTAACCCCAGCCTCTACTGTAGCGTCTATTCTATGCGCCTTATAATGCGGTGCGCCTTATAATCTGGTGCGCCTTATAGTGCTGAAAATACGGTACTATCTACTACTCATTGAAATAACTTTTGCCCTCAAATTCCTACTGTGTTCAGTAACTTATTCTCAGAATTTGTAAACATTAACAAAAACCATTTAAAAATGGTTTATAGTGCATTGAAATATCAACCTAATCACTCTGGCAAAGATCATATACCGATATAGTATCATAGGTGTCATATGTATCGTGTACTGACTGTGACAATTCTGACACACTAACCGTTGTTGTTATATTATCTTCTCTCTGGACTCTTATTCTTGGTAATTTCCTTTTAATAACTGCTTAGTTTCTGCTGTAATGCAGTTCTATCTACACGTCTTAAACTTTCCTATTCACTTATTTATTGGTGTTATAAATAAATAATGATAAATGGGTTGTACTTGTATAGCGCTTTTCTACCTTCAAGGTACTCAAAGCGCTTTGACACTACTTCCACATTTACCCATTCACACACACATTCACACACTGATGGAGGGAGCTGCCATGCAAGGCGCTAACCAGCACCCATCAGGAGCAAGGGTGAAGTGTCTTGCTCAGGACACAACGGACATGACGAGGTTGGTACTAGGTGGGGATTGAACCAGGGACCCTCGGGTCGCGCACGGCCACTCTTCCACTGCGCCACGCCGTCCCTATTATTATTATTATTATTATTATTATTTCCTGCTAGTTTAGCGGCTATCTTAGCTTAGCTATTAGAATGCCTACTCTTGGCTTGCTCTTAGTGTGTAAGGCAGGGGTCCCCAAACTTTTTGACTCCGGGGCCGCATTGGGGTAAAACAATTTGGCTGGGGGCCGCGCTATATATATATATATATATATATATATATATATATATATATATATATATATATGTAAATGTGTGTGTGTGTGTGTGTAGATATATATATGTATATGTATATGTAAGTGTGTATATATGTGTGTGTATAAATGTATATGTCTATGTATATGTCCATGTATATATATATATATATATATGTATATGTGTATATACAGTATATATGTATAAATGTGTATATATATATACAGTATATGTAATGTGTATGTATGTGTATATATGTGTCTATATGTGTGTGTGTATATATATATATATATATATGTGTGTGTGTGTGTGTGTGTGTATATATATATTTATATATATATATATATATATATATATATATATATATATATATATATATATATATATATATATATATATATATATATATATATATATTCATACATATATATTCCTTGCGCACTAATTGACTTAAAGAGTGCACTTGCTGCATGTCACGTTATGGTAAAATGCATTTTTAGACAATATGATTTGCCTGAGTGGCTAGGAGACGGTAGAAAATGGACTAGTAAGGACAGATTAAAAAAAATAAAAAAATAAATAAATAATAATAATACAAAAAATAAAACATTTTTAACTTGGGACTTCCCGCGTGCCGGGTTTTGGACGCTGGGGGGCCGTATCCAGCCCGCGGGCCGTAGTTTGGGGACCCCTGGTGTAAGGTGTGACAATGATACTTAAGGTATTTAAAAAAAATGCAGTTTATTTGTCGTAATAGAGGTGATTATTACCTTAGGAGCGCGGCTCCACACTATGTATGGAGATATACAATTAACTGCTATACAATTAACTTTATCACAAAAATCGTCCGATACTGATCGGTGGCCCATTGATCGGCACATCCCTAGTCAGTAAGAGCTCAAGTATAGCTTTCACAATTTGTTTTACTAAATAGTAGTGCTGTCAAATATAATACTTTAACTCATACACTTAATCACAAAACGTTATCGCATTAATCATGTGTAAACGCAGATTAATTGTGCTATTTATTTTGACCACACATACTCCTTTATCTTAATCGCAGATGGTTACTCAAAGGCGCAGCAGTGTGCATTACGGTCAGTTTTTAGGTCAATCCATACATCAGTGAAGACGAGTGGACTCGCTGGGAGATTTCACTTCACAACACAGAACTTTTACTCAGATAAAACTATTTTAAACAAATACATGACGTGCATTGAAGTAAAAACATTTAAAAAATGTTCTTGTATGTCATTTTGAAAATAAATTATATGACAATAAAGTAATTTACTGTGATTAATCGTAATTAATCAAAATGCAAAAATTTGATTAATCTGATTAAACATGTAATTGGTTGACAGCCCTACTAAATAGTTTACTGACTGTTTCAGTTGCTGGCCATGACCATTACTTAACGTCACATCTTATAAATATTTCTTGTTTTTTCCCCTGAGAGCAGTCATTCAGAACACAAATGATTGTGCTCCCTTCACCCAGGTAGTATATGTGAATGTGTGCCAACATCTTTTGAACGAGCCTGCCGAATGCTTGGACAGATGGCTCCTAACAATGTGACTAGCTGCTTCAATAAAGCCCTGGAAGGCAGAGTTGCCTCATTTCACACTTGCAAACACTATTATGCCATCTCCTTCCCCTCCTCTTCGTCAAAACTCATCATCTTGCTCTCGTCTTCACTCTCCCATCCTTTCCTGCTTCATCCTGCCGACATCTTAACATCTTTTATCTGTGAGTGTGTGTGTGTGTGAGTGTGTGTGTGTGTGTGCATGCATATGTTTGTATGCATGTATGTGTGATTGTGTCTGTGTGGACATGTATGTTACTCTGCATCACAACTCATAAATGCCTGGATAAGTAGGACAGCCTCCCTGCTATGGAGCCCCCCTCCTGTAGGTCTTACTGACATTTAGCTCCCTGGAGAGAAATGACCTAAGAAACAATTAGCAAGTGTGTGATTAAATATAAAGTAGGTGACATTAAATGTTAAGAAGTAAAACAAAATACTTACTGATTGTGTAAGTTTAACCTCTTACTAAGACATGAACAGTGCAAAATTTTGGTAGTTTAAGTTTACCAAATGAAGACAGCTTATTAAAAGCAGGTCTAGAAAAAGGTTATTAATTAATAAGTATTTGATCCCCAAGCAAAACATGACTAAGTATTTGATGGAGAAACCCTTGTTTGCAAGCACATAGATCAGGCGTTACTTGTCGTCGTTCACCGGGGTTTCACACATCTCAGGAGGGATTTTGGTCCACTGCTCTACAGATACTATCCAAATCATGATAAATTCGAGCCTGTCGCCTGGCAACTTGAAGTTTCCGCTCCCTCCACAGATTTTCAACGGGATTAAGATCTGGAGACTGGCAAGGACACTCCTGGATCTTAATGTGCATCTACCTGATAATAAGCCACTTCCTCTCCTATGTAGTGTTGGGTGTATATGTTTTGAATCATTGTCATAGTCGAAGACTAAACCATGACCCATCTTCAGTGTTCTGGCTGAGGTCAGGAGGTTCTCATCTGAGATTCTACAATACATCATCTGCCCCTCAATGCTATAAAGTCTTCCTGTACCGTTCATATGCAGCCTTTCTCTCCTTTTAAACACACCAAGTCAACTTCCAATGAACCTAACATGCATGTGTTTGGAATGCAGGAAAAAGCCGGCCAAAACCCAGAAAAGCAAGGATGTTAGAACTACTAGATTAGAAGAAGAGTAGTATGAACTACAGACAAGTAGCAAGTTTAAATGGCTGTAGAGAAGCCCGGACAAATCCAATCCAGGAAGGAAACTCAGAAGTTAGTACTCTCTTCAGAGTGTTAGACTTCAGGCATTACCTGCTATAGACTATTTATACTTGTCACTATTCTCAAAATACTTTTGAAGCCCTGAAAATGTAATTTAATTACCGGTATATTAAAATTAGTTGTTATACTGACAGTATCTTTTTCTGTGAAATATCTTCAAAATAAAATATTCGACAGTCTAAGTGAAAGTCTTAAAATCGTACACATAATTTTTGAGCAAATCCCATGTATCAGATAAAATAATAATGTAAGGTAAAGCACACTAAATACTTGCAATTTTACACTTTTATGAAGTTTAGCAGTAGTCATTTACAAAATCTATCTATTACAAAAAATAGATATGGTGGAAGCTCGATTTACAAACTTAACTGTTTCTAAGACAGCGATTGTAAATAGAAAAGTGTGTATATTAAAGTCAATTTCTCTTTAACGATCAATGTAAACATTATTAATGGGTTACAGCCTCGACAAAAGTCCACATTTTACTAAAGCTTGTCTACTTTGAACACGATATAAAGCGCTAAACAGTACTGTATATGTGGGTAGAAAATGGATGGATGGAAGACATATAAGAACTGAAATTACGTTTTCGGCACAGTCCCACTAAGAGCAGACATACATTACAGGGACACAAGAACAGGACCGCCAACGGGTCAGCCACTTAAGGCACCCCTTAAAAAAGGTGGGAAACAGGTGATACATGGTACCCAGGTGTTTCAATCAGTATCTGTCTGTCCACCCAGGTGCTTACCATCACTGCTAATTACCTGCCTTATATATACTCCCCTGTGTTTTAGTCCAATTGCAAGTTTATTGCCATTCATGCTGTTCTATCCATGTATGTAGTCTTGCCTTTCTGTTACTGAACCCTGCCTGACCTTTGACCTAGCCTTTTTTTCCTAATGCCTCTGTTACCTTTGTCTATGTTTGGACTGCCTTCATGTGTATGGAACCTTGCCTGGAATAAACCCACCTGTGTCTGTTCTGCCAAGTCTGCCTTTGAGTCGTCTTTCCACTAGCGAGCCTTAAACCCAAAACTAAAATAAACAAAATAACTTGTTTTTTCAATATTTGTTTCCAGACTTAAAGGGGAACTGCACTTTTTTGGGGAGTTTTGCCAACATTCCCAATCCTTATGTAAGACATGTTTTTCTATTTTTATGCATTCTTACTAGTAAATGCGATCAAAAGTCTGCTTACAATGGAGCCTATGGGAATCGCTCTATTCGACCTGTAAAGCGCTCTAAAAAAACATCCAAACACCTCCAATGTTTTATATATATGTTGTAAGTATTAATGTAATGTAGTAAAAGGCCCATTTATAATAACATGTCATTTTTACGTATTTTAATCATTTTAAGCATACATGAATTAAAAAAAAACTCATCACAACGACTCTATCCTTCAACACTGATTACTAGTCACTGTGGACATTATGAAAATGTAATGAATGCGCTGAACGTTTTGACGTTCGAACGGGATTAATCCGATGAATGATGTGGGAGTTACGGAGGGGGTGGTGTAACCAAACGCAGATCAAGCGACTTGTATCTAAATTGGATGCCAAAGTTGACCAACTCGTTGGACTATTTCCTCATCCTGTCGTCTTGTCTCTCATAATAATTGTGAATGATAGGCAAAATTCCCCAAAAAGTGCAGTTCCCCTTTAAAACAAACGGATAAGGAATGGTTTTTCCAATTTTCCATTTTGTGCCCAGTTGAAAAATGTACAAAACGGATAACAGGTTTTTGAACGTATTTTTTGCAAATCCATTTGAGACACTAAGTTTACCCGGAAGTAGTTTTACATAGACTTTGATTTGCAGGTAAACACACGTAGAAGAAGACAGGAGAACCGAAGGGTTCTAAATAAAGTTAAATTTATGGGATGTCTTTGTTTTAACCCAACCAAACATTGAAGATGTAGTATAAGCTCTATAAAAATAGAAAATATGCATTTTTAAAATGTCCATGTTTGTCTGGATACAGCCATGATATACGGTGGAACTCCGTATGGATCAAGACTTTATGTTGCGGTACCATTTCCTTACAAAGACATGCAAAAAAACATATTTTTATCCGTCAGTTCAGAGTTTTTATTTTCCTTTTTCCGATAGTAATCCACATTTGACAAAGCTCCCTCATTGATTCTAAATTGACTTAGCTGCCTGCTGCTATCTAGTGGAAAAATATTGAACAACACTCAAAGGCATTAGCGGTCAACAGACTTATTTGCAATTTTTTTTTACCATTTAGATGAAATGGGCCAAATTGCCATAACACACCTTACTATCTCACAGCACCCTAGTGTGCCGTGGCACCCTCAGGTTGAAAGAATAAAACTAAAATGGTCAACTACTGCTGTATATGTATGTGCATATAATAATACTGGTAATGGAATAGATTTATACAACATTTTTCTAGATACTCAACGTGCTTTACAGTGACATCTAAGTATCTATCATTCATTCTGTCTCCATTCGCATGTTGGTTGTGGTCATATACAGTTTATTTATGATGTAGAGATTTAGGTATGACCGTAGTGAGTGGTTTTCTATACCAACTGTAACCATGTTTACTTAAAAAAAAAAAAAAAATCTTTATCTAGTATCGTCGCAAGATTATTATTTTCCGAAGTGACGTAAACTGTAAGCAGTCAATCCATGTTTGTGATTAGTCATTCAAGCCTGCCCCTTTTGTGAATACGCTCATAACAAGATGATTAATTCCTGATGTGACTAATCATCCAGTTTTGTATTCATACATCTTCAATGTTTAGCTAGAACAAAAACATCCCATAACCTCAATGATTTAGACACCTCGGTCCTCTTGTCTTCTTCTATGTCTACTACTTTTCTACTACTGGGTAAACTCGGTGTCTCAAATGCCATCCATCCATCCATTTCCTACTGCGTGTCCCTTTTGGAGTTGCGGGTGGCCTGGAGCCTATCCCAGCTGCACTTGGGTGGAGGGCAAGGTACAAGTGTGTCTTAAATGGAGATATGCAATTGCCTATTACCTTTTTTGACCATTTTTCAACTGTGCACAAAATCGGAAAAATAACATCCGTTATTGTTTGTTTTGGGGCTGTAAAAAACATTTAAATAAAATGTATTTAGTTTTGGTTTTATATTGAAAAATGTTTGAACGAATGATCCACTTGGATTCAACAATATGTGGTCAATATAGTCTTGATACAGCAAAAGACGTGCATTACATTGCGGTGATTAAACTTCCCTCACATATTGTATGAATGTGGAGCGTGTGTATTATATAACAGTTGAGCTTTGAGAGTCTGCAACAGCCACATAGGTAGAGGGTTGACAAAACCTATTTTCTTGCATGAACACACTTTTTGGGATACTGCGTCACATATCTCAAGAGATGCTACTTAAGAAGCCTTAGTCTTCTAGTTTCTGATGCTATAACTCAACCATGTGGTAGGAACACTCTCAGAAAGGGGAGCAGTGCCAGCTAAGTGCATATTTAAAAGCTATGTAAAGTGTGTGTGTCTTCCTAAGGAGCTTGCAATTCAGTCATTTCAAACAGTTTTCTTACCAATGACGGACAGACTGATTCAGGTTCTGGGTGATTTTGATTAATATCCATGATGCCACATCTTTACAAAGAGAATTGACAACAACTATTCTATAATTAGCAGGAGAGAGTGGAAGTGCTTCTTTTAAAGCTCTGAACAGATCGGATTAAAAAGACCTGACCGAGAAAGCAAAGAAAGATGAGAAGGACGCAGTACAGAGGAGCTGCAGGATGCAGACAAAATCCAGATGATATTTGATCCTGCGCCAATTTGGGAATAAATAGTTTCATCATCTCTGGGTATATCACCCCCTGTGTATTTTTAACTAAAAACTATGAGATGTTTACTTAATCCAGGCAAACAAATGATCTCTCCTTTCTTTATGTCAAACAAAAACACACTCCCTGTAATGTGGGGTAGAAATCAAACACTGTAGCCAAAAGTGTTGATGCATTACTTGCATTTGATTAGCAAAGCAGCTTGTTGCAAAGCACGGTATGTAAAAATCCCAAGCAGGACTAAAAAAACAAGAGTGATGATGCTGACACTACTGGGCTTTAAGCAGGCCATACAGTAAATGTGTCCTCCAGGAGCCATCCCCTTTCCACTTTCATTTCTCTGTATTTTTCAACACTTGCAGGAGCCACAACATATTGCGTACAAGATTGATTCCCAGGAGCATGTGTATACAAAACATATGTGACGCAACTGCATCATCTGCAGGTATATTGTGGACTGAGCAAGGACGTTGACTGGTTTAAAAACAAACAAACGAGCAAAATTTAAATTTTCATAACTAAGAAACATTCATAAGCAAAATCATGTTTTCTTTACTATTAACAGATATTGTATATATGCATCACACATATAAAGTATATACACTAAATAAGTAAGAAAACTGTGTCACTGATGATATGTCCAGGTGCATCATAATACCTAGTAAAGAATTACTTTTTAAATTACCAGTAGAATGGAAAAACGAGTTGATTTTATATGATTGTGTTTCATTGTATCCATTAAACCATATCCGATTGTGTTTACAATCTGCAAAGTATGTGAAAACACCATCTCAACATAAAAAATGTTGCCACAAATTTGCCACAAATTTTAAATATTCCGCTCCGAAGATTTTGGGCAATTTTCGTAGATTCGGGGTCGGATGAACGTTCCTGCACTCTGACCATATCATCAGATCAGTCATACTGGAAATACGCAAACAATGGAAAGAGATGTGCTGTCTATCATTCAACAATCTTTATGTAAAACAAGAACTCATATGTTTGGCTTTTTATGCATTCGAAATCTTAAATAAATAGCTAACAATTAGCTCAACAGATCAAAGATCCTCTGTTTCAGAAACCGCCAAAAATGCTCCATTTACATGTTGTCACCTGAAAATTAACCAAATATGAGTGTTATTGTTATTATAAACGCAAGGCCGACGGACTATTTTAGCGGCACATTGATAGCAGTGAGCTAATGCTAGCTTCTTTTAGTTTGTCTCAGACTTGGTAAAAGTTAATTTCTAGATTATAATTCATGCACCTCTCACCTGGTGGTAGACAAACGTGGCCATTGACAGAGAGGGTGGTTGACTTTTACATCTCCGAGATGGCGAAAAAGACACAAAAAGACGCTAGTTGCGGCAACATTTTTTTAAACCTTTCATTAGGATTTTGATTGAGTCTTCATCTAAACCGGATTATGTAAATTTTGCCTCGGTCGGCATCCCAGCGTGAGTGGAAATTGTAGAGTAAGTGTTTCTTTTATTATGGTTTGTTATGGTTAGTTTGTATGTTTAGCTCCTAGTAATGCTGCTGATGTGTTTGATTAAAGCTACATCCGTTTCGAACTCCCCTTCTAAAACGTATTGCTCATCATCCTTGTGTTCGGGCTCCAAAATAAAAGGTTCTGGATCATCATTTTTCCAAAAGTAATTGTTGTTGGCTCTCACAAAGTCTGCATGATTAGCATTGTTTTTGACAGGGAAGGGAACTGTGGTTATTCCTGCTACGTCACGGATCACGTGACTGGATTGCTCATTATCTTCTCAAAATGGCTCGGGGATCTCCGTGAGAGTGATACTATTTTGATCTGTTTACTCGCAAACTCTGTAAGTCTTTTGGTGTATAAATATGATAATAGTTTCAATATAGAGGCAACTAGTTTTTCCATTTTACTGGTACTTTGAATAGCACTTGGGCTGCAACAAAAATCGATTAATTTGATTAG
Organism: Nerophis lumbriciformis; assembly: GCF_033978685.3. NCBI lineage: Eukaryota > Metazoa > Chordata > Actinopteri > Syngnathiformes > Syngnathidae > Nerophis > Nerophis lumbriciformis. Next base: position 30,445,110 of record NC_084557.2, on the reverse strand, counting down.
AAAAAAGCTTTGATCAATATTCTGTTCGTTCGATTAATCATTGAATGAGTGGAACTGATAACAATTTATGAAATCTGAACCTTATTGAGTGCCCGGAACTTTAAATATGCGGACATGGTGTTCAGACGGCCTTTGGCAATAGCGCACAGAGGAGAGCGGTGATGTGTGGGTGCCATTATCTGTGTGTGGCAGTTTATTTTATTCATTAAAAAAAATTTATTTCAACGATCTTCCCTAAAATATGCTTTGAGGCTATAAATGTGTTTTATCCGATTACTCGATTAATTGAATAAACTAATCGATAAATTTGTTAGTTATCTCTAAAATAATCAATAGCTGCAGCCCTAATTACCACTGGCCCTTGCCACATCGTACTCTATATTTGCAGCTTTAATACAATGCTGTTTTTTTAAGCATATTCTAGGCCTAAATTAAACATTTTCAAGCATGAATGTATCAATACTATCTTAATATTTGCCACTACATGAAACCAAACCAATCAGAGCATGTTGTTCAGTATTGTGGTCACTGATTGGTTCTGCCTCAGGTAACATCCAGTCTCACCTTTATAAGTGTCAAGTTGACTTGTGGGTGTTATTCCATGTGTAGAGTGCTCACTTAATGATAACGTTTGGATTCACAAAGGTCATAAAAAGTTTTTGTATGCTTAAGCAATGAAAATATTTCATTTATAATTATTATTTTGTAATTTGCGGAAATGTATTTACCATCCATCCATCCATTTTCTACCGCTTGTCCCTTGCGGGGTCGCGGGGGGAGCTGGACCCTATCCCAGCTGCAGACAGGCGGAACACGGGGTACACCCTGGACAAGTCGCCACCTCATCGATTACTGTAACATATTATTTTCGGGTCTCCCTATGTCTAGCATTAAAAGATTACAGTTGGTACAAAATGCGGCTGCTAGACTTTTGACAAGAACAAGAAAGCTTGATCATGTTACGCCTATACTGGCTCACCTGCACTGGCTTCCTGTGCACTTAAGATGTGACTTTAAGGTTTTACTTCTTACGTATAAAATACTACACGGTCTAGCTCCATCCTATCTTGCCGATTGTATTGTACCATATGTCCCGGCAAGAAATCTGCGTTCAAAGAACTCCAGCCTATTAGTGATTCCCAGAGCCCAAAAAAAGTCTGCGGGCTATAGAGCGTTTTCTATTCGGGCTCCAGTACTCTGGAATGCCCTCCGGTAACAGTTAGAGATGCTACCTCAGTAGAAGCATTTAAGTCCCATCTTAAAACTCATTTGCATTCTCTTTTTAGACCAGTTGATCTGCCGTTTCTTTTCTTTTCTCCTCTGCCCCCCTCTCCCTTGTGGAGGGGGGCGGGGGCACAGGTCCGGTGGCCATGGATGAAGTGCTGGCTGTCCAGAGTGGATGGACCGCTCGCCTGTGCATCGGTTGGGGACATCTCTGCGCTGCTGACCCGTCTCCGCTCGAGATGGTCTCCTGCTGGCCCCACTATGGACTGGACTTTCACTATTATGTTAGATCTACTATGGACTGGACTTTCACAATATTATGTCAGACCCACTCGACGTCCATTGCATCCGGTCTCCCCTAGAGGGGGGCGGGGGGGTCACCCACATATGCGGTCCTCTCCAAGGTTTCTCATAGTCATTCACATCGACGTCCCATTGGGGTTGTGAGTTTTTCCTTGCCCTTATGTGGGCTCTGTACCGCGGATGTCGTTGTGGCTTGTGCAGCCCTTTGAGACACTTGTGATTTAGGGCTGTATAAATAAACATTGATTGATTGATTGATTGATTGATCGCAGGGCCAATACAGATAGACAGACAACATTCACATTCATTCACTAGGGCCAATTTAGTGTTGCCAATCAACCTATCCAATTAACGTTGCATACTTAAAAGTTTTCAATGACTCCAATGTAGGGTTGTACGGTATAACGGTATTAGTATAGTACCGCGATACTAATAAATAATTTTCGGGACTATACCTCCTCTGAAAAGCACGGGACCACCACCCCTCCGCGCCTCCGTCGTCGTCACTTCGAGTCATTGCTGGTTTACGAGAAGATGAGCATGTTCGACAACGCACAATCACAGAGTACTTACAAGCAGACAGTGTGTAGACAGAATAGGGAGATAGTTTTTAAGCCAAAATGTATCCTAACGATAAAGGTGAAGTTATAACACTGAAACGCCCACCGGAAGAGGTGCTTTAAGACATGGCTAGCTAGCTAACGGCTAAAGTCCAGCCCAAGTCGGCAGTGTTTTAGCTACTTTTAAATCACTAATCCTCGCCTCCATGGTGACAAATAAAGTACGTTTCTTACAAGTATCATCCCTGATGGACGAGGAATAACTAAACATGCTTCACTACACATTGGCATCAAAATGTAAACAAATGCCATGGGTGGCTCTACACCTGACATCCACTGTAATGATACCAAGTACAGTAGTGTATCTAGTAGGGCTGGGCGATATATCGATATACGCGATATATCGCGGGTTTGTCTCTGTGCGATATAGAAAATGACTATATCGTGATATTCGAGTATACGTTCTCACGCAGTTGCTTTTAGCTGCTGGCATTACACTACAGGCTCTCCTCACTCTTTCCTGTGTCTCCTTCTCACAGACAGACAAGCGCACCTTCTTACACACGTCACATACTGTCACGACATACGTCACATACGCATACGCCCTCGCGCAGCAAAGAGGTAGCAGCATGGGTAACGTTAGCTGTGATGCTAGCGGTAATACGAGAGAAAGAAGGTGTGAATCTGGTAACAAATGAAGGAACAATGAATTCCCCCAAAAAACAGCATGGGGTCCATCGTCTGGCGGTGGTTTGGCTTCAAGTGGGAATATGTGGAACAGACAACCGTAATTTGTCAAGTGTGGGGCAAAAGTCTTGCTATAAAAAGTAGCATTACTGCTAATATGTAGCATCATTTGAAAAGTCACCCGCTCGAGAATGAACAGTGCTTACTCCGCACGTCAACATCTCCGTTCGGTGCCACACCAACAAAATGCCGAGGCAACCATTTCAAAATCAACACCATATGAAAAAAAAAACGACAGAAGGAGATAACGTCCGCCAGAACCTACCACATAGCGAAAGACGTACACAATTTGATTTCCTATTATGCAGCTAATTTTTATTTGACAGTCATTGAAATATCTTGTGTGACATCATGCACAAAAGTGCACTTTATTTGTTTTAAACTATTGTAGTGGCGTTCTGTACAAAAAGTGCACTTTAATTTAGTGTTGTTTTGATTTGTCATCTTGAGGACATCATGCACAAAAGTGCACTAATAGCTTGTTTAAAAAGGTCTCTGACAATCTTGCACGTTCTGTTTTGAAATGACATGAATGTTTGTGCCACTGCTTAATAACTATTTAATAAATACAGTTTTGGTAAATTGACTTAGTTGTGATTTCCCTCTCTGCATGAAAGTTTGAAATGAGCATATATTAATGCAGTATGAACAAGAATGTTTTAATGTAGACACATAGAATCATCATATTTGTGTGATTATATGCATCAAGTGTTCATTCAAGGCTTGGTATTTGTATTGATCCATTTGTAGTGTAATAATGCTCATTGTCATTTCTGTATTATTTTTTATTTTTCGCTAACTGCTTATTTGCTATTACTTTTACCATCATATTTGTACATGTCATATTTGCTGATGTTGCTCTATTGTTGTTGTTGTTGTTGTTTGCTGTTGTTGTTTTTGTCTCTCTGTCTAATCCCCCTCTTGTCCCCACAATTTCCCCCTCTGTCTTCTTTTTTTTTCTCTTTCTATCCCCTCCTGCTCCGGCCCGGCTGCACTAAATGATAATATAAATACATTTAATAAAGTCAAATACAAATAAGGCAACAAGAGAAGTATCCTACACTTCTCTTTTGTAAAGTAAATCTGAACAGCCGACATGGGCATCTACATCAACTATATGATTTGCCTGAGAAGCTGGACAGGACATATAAAAAAAAAAAAAAAAAAAAAGTGTTCATTCAAGGCTAAGGCAAAATATTGCGATATATATCGTGTATCGCGATATGGCCTAAAAATATCGAGATATTAAAAAAGGCCATATCGCCCAGCCCTAGTATCTAGTTGATACTACTATGATTATGTTGATATTTTTTGGCATCACAACATCTTCTTTCGTTTTTAAAAAATGTATATTATGTCTATAAACTCAGGAAGTATGTCACTTGACACATGAGGACTTTGAATATGACCAATGTATGATCCTGTATTTATTATTATTATTATTAGCCTTTATTTAACCAGGTAAAATCCCATTGAGATCAAAGATCTCTTTTCCAAGGGAGACCTGGCCAAGAGGGCAGCAGCAAGGTTACATTAAAAACAGTAAACAAATACATAAAACATCACATTTACAACATTAAAACTTGCTCACTGACACATGTGCATACAGACAAGGTAGACTGCAGTCCTTTCACAGAAGCTTTAAACTCATTCAACGTAACTAGGGTATGAAGTTTAATATTCGATTGTAGGTTATTCCAAGCCTTCGGTGCTGAAAACCTAAATGCTTTCTTGCCCAGTTCAGTTCTTACTTTGGGGACGACAAATTGCAGAACATTCATTGAACGAAGATTGTGACTTCCTTGTTTCTTTGTTAAAAGACAAGACAGATAAGATGGAGTGATACCCAGAATGGTTTTGTAGATGAAAATATACCAATGATTGAGGCGTCGAGCACATAAAGATGTCCAGTTAACCATTGAGTATAATACGCAATGGTGAGTAAGGTGAGCGCAGTTGGTGATGAATCTCAGTGCTCCGTGGTACACACTATCCAGCTTGTGGAGACAACCAGCAGTAGCATTCATGTACAACACATCTCCATAGTCAATAACAGGTAAAAAGGTTGTTTCCACCAATTTCTGTTTCACAGTAAAAGAAAAGCAAGACTTGTTTCTATAATAAAATCCCAGTAAAAGTTTCAGTTTTTTTACAACATACTGAATGTGCTCCTTAAAACTCAAGTGGTCATCAATTAAAAATCCTAAATATTTAAAAGCAGATACTAACATAATTTGTTGCCCATTTCTTGTTAAAATGTTCTCACACAGTGCTGATCTTACAGTTTTTGATGTGGTAAAGAGCATACACTTTGTTTTCTCTGCATTTAAAACCAGTTGAAGATAGCAAAGTTGTTCTTGTACTTGTCAAATGCATGTTGTAGATATTTAAAAGCCTCAGCAAGAGTGGGTGCTGTGCAGTATATGACAGTATCATCAGCATTGAAATGGAAAATTGAGTTTGGAATATTCTGTCCAAGATTATTTATGTAAATAGTGAATAATAAGGGGCCCAACACAGAACCTTGAGGAACACCCTTTTTCACTTGCAGTACATCCGAGGAGGAACCTTCTATCTGAACAGCCTGAATTCTACTTGTGAGGTAATTTGCAAACCATCCAACTGCTTGCTGAGAAAAACCAATAGCTGTAACTACTTGGTATCGGATTGATACCCAAATTTGAGGTACCATCCAAAACTAATGTAAAGTATCAAACAACAGAAGAACAAGTGATTATTACATTTTAACAGAAGTGTAGATAGAACATGTTAAATCAGAAAGTAAGCAGATATTAACAGGTAATGAACAAGTAGATTAATAATTTATTTTCTACCACATTAATAATTTTGACAAAACAATAAAATGGTGAATGACACAATATGTTACTGCATATGTCAGCAGACTAAATTATGAGCCTTTGTTTGTTTACTTACTACTAAAAGACAAGTGGTCTTGTATGTTCACTATTTTATTCAAGGACAAACTTGCATTAAGAAACATATTTTTAATGTACCGTAAAATGTTTTGTTAAAATAAAGCCAATAATGCAATTTTTTGTGGTCCCCTTTATTTTAGAAAAGTACCGAAATGTATCGAAATAATTTTGGTACCGGTACCAAAATATTGGTATCGGGACAACACTACTCCAATGTGCAAATTATTCAGTGAATATCGCGTCAGTGCATCAGCTTAGAGAGGAGGAAAAGAGAGGCTGGAGGTGCTAAGGATAAATTACAACAATGATAATTTTATGCTGACAGATACTGGATCGATAGGACCTCCAGTATGAAGCTTTTTTTTTTTTTTTAAGAGAACATGTCGCCCGACGCTGCACTTATTGACAACACATCAACAAGCAAGATTTTCATTGCCAATGGAAACCAATCAAATCGACATATTACTCACAAATATATTTGTATTATCTCACTTTTCATATGATTAACAAAGCACCAATAAACACAAATCAAACGGATGGCAAAATTGCGGAATACCACTTTCACTCTCCATTTAAATCATTATTGAACCATGTTATGCATCGTTTAAAACCATAGTGTCCCCGCTTATATTAAGATATATATCAGTCATAGTTTACGAGTCATTTATTATATGTTCAAGTAAATATAATGACCATTTATGAAAAGTCCAACGTTTTTAAAATGACATGAATGCAACTCGTAGAAAACAGTTGTTTTTAGTCCACTTCCTGTTCGGAGGAAGTGGACTAATTATTTGGTTAAACGTGTTACTATACCTAAACCAAAGATGAACGACTATATAGTCGTTGATTAAGCTTTCAAATACTGTTAATGTTTTGATGCTGGATAACGAAAGAAAGAAAGAAGAAAAAAAAAAGGTCTCACCATCAGAATCAAAATGCTTCCAGATGTCGAGGAACTGGGACGCGGTGACTTCAGCCAAGTGCAGGTGAGGAGGCTGCGGTGTGTTGGCCATGGTGATGTTCGCCCAAGTTGCAGTTTTTTTAAGTCCACTAATAACTTTTGTGTGCCTTTTCGGTCTAAGTCAAGCGTCAGGCTTCACTGTGGCGCACCGCTGCTCGCCACCTGCTTTTAAACAAGAGTTTTAACCACTAGGGGCGCACTGTGCAACCTAGCGCATCCATCCTCTGTGTGCGCGCGCGTACTGCTACTGTACATCTGTGTGTGTGTGTGTGTGTGTGTGTGTGTGTGTGTGTGTGTGTGTGTGTGTGTGTGTGTGTGTGTGTGTGTGTGTGTGTGTGTTTCTACCCTTCTTGAGATATCAACAAGGAAAAGTACCTCCCATGTGAGGATCAGTGAACAAGTTAGGACCGAAATCATGGTCCCAATACAGAAAACCATTGCATCTAATAAAGAGAGCCAAATACTAGAGTCCGTGAACATTGCTCCAAAGCATAGGCGCCAATCTACATTTCTGCCCGTGGGTGCTCGGTGTGTGTGTATTAAAAAAAATAAAAATAGACGTTCAGCGAAGTTAATATCCCATATGATTTGTGGCTTTATTATTGTGTAAAACGGCATCGGAGCATAGGCGCCGATCCCGTGGGTGCTTCGGGGCCCGAGCACCCACGGGATCGGCGCCTATGCTCCAAAGTCAGGATTTTTTGTTGATTCAATGTGCATACAAAAGTAAACACTGACGGGTGCCAAGGCAGCAATATGTGATAAAACAAGACGGCAGCTAAAGAAAGACTTATTCATCCCCAAAAAAACCTGCCAGGTGAACAGCTGATTTTACGACTTCCGGTGCTGATGTAAAACAACCCGCGTCCCATATGTGACCATAGGATGAACAAATACACTACGGTACTAAGACTACGGTGGCCATTAACAGTTAGCTTCTACAGCTGGGTTGCCCAAAGTGCGGCACAGGGGCCATCTGTGGTCTGTGACTCGTTTGTCATCGGCCTTAAGCACATTAGAAAAAACTAAAAATAGAGATCTCATTTGCACCCCTGGTGGTGTAATCTATCAAAATTAGAGTGGTCCCAAAAAGGAGGGATTTTTCAAATTGACTGTGTGTCGGTTTTAAAAGTGTGCCCCCTCTGGCCAACATGTGTAATAACAAGTGTGTGTAAGAAATTGAAATGCGCCCCCTTTGGCCAAAATGTATTTAAAAAAATAAATAAATATGTACATAGAGACATACTGTAATAACTTGAAGTAAATAATGAAGATTAAAAACCATTCACAAACCAAAAATTCCCCCCCCCCCAAAAAAAAATTTTTACTAAAAGCAGTCTTTCTCACAGTGTCGACTTTTTTCTTATAAAATTGGGAACAATTTCTCATATTCTTTCTGTTTCTGTAATATTGCAATATTTTCTCGTAAATTATTACTTTTTCATGTAAAATTATTACTTATTAATGCAAAATGGTGACATTTTTCATATACATTTCTGACATTTATCACAATGTTTCCATTTTTTTGTCGTTCTCGTTAAACAGTGACATTTTTTGAGTAAAATTATGACTTTTGTCATAAGTTTGCCAAGTATAATTCAGATTATTATAATATTGCCAACATTTTTAAGTTTTCTTATAAAATTGTGATTTTTGTCGAGTAAAATTCCGACTCTTTTCATAAAATTCCCAAAATTTTAAGTTTTTCTTGTAAAATTGCGACTGTTATTGAGTAAAATTCCAACTTTTATCAAAATATTGCACAAATGTTCAGTTTTTCTTGTAAAATTTTGACTTGCATTGAGTGAAGCATTTTTCGGATATTTCAAGAAGTTAACAAATACAGGAATGTGTGTGTGTGTGTGTGTGTGTGTGTGTGTGTGTGTGTGTGTGTGTGTGTGTGTGTGTGTGTGTTCTTCTATTTCTACCCTTCTTGAGACATCAACAAGGAAAAGTACCTTCCATATGAGGACCGGTGAATAAGTTAGGACCGAAATCATAGTCCCAATATGGAAAACCATTGCATCTAATAGCGAGCCAAATACTAGAGTCTGTGAACATTGCTCCAAAGTCAGGATTCTTTGTTGATTTAATGTGCATACAAAAGTAAACATTGACAGGTGCCAAGGCAGCAATATGTGATAAAACAAGACGGCAGCTAAAGAAGGACTTTCCTATTCATCCCCGGAAAAACCAGCACGGTGAACAGCTGATTTTATGACTTCCAGTGCTGACGTAAGACAACCCGTGTCCCATATGTGACCAAAGGATGAACAAATACACTACGGTACTAAGACTATGGTAGACATTAACAGTTAGCTGCTACAGCTGGGTTGCCCAAAGTGCGGCACAGGGGCCATCTGTGGTCCGCGACTCGTTTGTCATCGGCCTTAAGCACATTACAAAAAAACAAAAAATAGAGATCTCATTTGCACCCCTGGTGGTGAAATCTATCAAAATTAGGGTGGTCCCAAAAAGGAGGGATTTTTCAAATTGACTGTGTGTCGGTTTTAAAAGTGCGCCCCCTCTGGTCAACATATGAAGCAACAAGTGTGTGTCAAAATTTGAAGTGCTCCCCCTCTGGCCAACATGTGTAATAACAAGTGTGTGTAAGAAGATTAATAAAATAAATATGTATATAGAGACATACTGTAATAACATGAAGTAAATAATGAAGATTAAAAACCAATTACAAACAAAAAATTCAACAAAAATGTTTTACTAAAAGCAGTTTTTCTCACAATGTGTCGACCTTTTTCTTATAAAATTGGGAACAATTTATCATATTCTTTCCATTTCTGTAATATTGCAATATTATCTCATAAAAGTATTACTTTTTCATGTAAAATTATTACTTTTTAATGCATAATGGTGACATTTGTCGTAAAAAATTCAGACTTTTATCACAATATTGCCGTTTTTTTGTTGTTCTTGTTAAACAGTGACATTTTTTGAGTAAAATTATGACTTTTGTCATAATTTTGCCAAGTGAAATTCGATTATTATTATAATATTGCCAACATTTTACAGTTTTCTTATAAAATTGTGACTTTTATCGAGTAAAATTACGACTCTTTTCATAAAATTGCCAACATTTTGAGCTTTTTTTCTAAAGTTGCGACTGTTATTGAGTATAATGACTACTTTTATCATAATATTGCACACATGTTTAGTTTTTCTTGTAAAATTTTGATTTGCGTTGAGTAAAATCACGACTTTTATTATAATAATAAGTTTTTTTTCTGAAATTGTGACCTTTTTCTTCTGAAATTACAACTCATTTTTTACAACAAGCTTTTTTATATTTACATAGTTTGTATATATTATTAATGTTGTAAATGTTTAATGTTTAAGATCTTTATATTACTAGAAAGGGTCGTCCTAAAGAGATAGGCACTATTCAGAGGTCTCAAGAAGTTAACAAATACAAGTGTGTGTGTGTGTGTGTGTGTGTGTGTGTGTGTGTGTGTGTGCGTGTGTGTGTGTGTGCGTGTGTGTGCGTGTGTGTGTGTGTGTGTGTGCAAGCCGCCTGCCAGTGCTTTAGCAATGTGTGTGAAGCCTCACAGACTTAATTAGAGCTTATGCACTAATCACATTTCCCACATTGCCTCGAGCGAGCAGTGATTAGCCCACATAATAAATGTAAATTCTGATTGGAAAGAAAAAAATAATATTTTTCATTTAGTGTTCTGTACAGTAAGAAGTCATGGATCCTATTAAAAGATTGAGTGTAAAACGCTATGCCTAGAAAATAATGTGGGGCGATACTATTCAAGGAAATGGGCATCCAATCCTAGTGTTTTCTATTTGTTAGAGAGAAACTGGTAGAAGCTTTAACGTGCATTACATATAATTCAATTGACACACATTGTTGTGACATCAACACATGTGATTATTGGACACAAATATTCTCAAAAAAACATTTCATATGCAATTGTGGCCGATGGAAACATTCAGATGCTCCAGACACAAATGATCCAACGCTGAAAACACACAACCACCGTAAAAACAAATGCAATGGGAAAGTTGTGCAAATTAAAAATGCTATAATCAAATACATGTTAAAAGAACAGAAACAAATATAATAGGGAATGCAAATGCCACAAAACACACAAACTTTAAAAACAACTGCATGAGAGAAACAATGCAAGTTGAAACGACGTGGTCGCATAGTGATGCGGGTGTGGTTCTCCCAAGGATGCAGACGGCTTCGGACACAGCTTGCAGGTAGGAAAATGATTTATTTTCAATATAAATCATTCAATGAACAAACAAAAGACGTGCAAATAGCAAAAGGCAAAACAAAAGGACTAGCGTGGGAGCTAGCAGGAAAAAATAGCATAGCGTGAAAAGCTAGCAGAATCAAAGTAGTCGTTAACAGTTGTATGGGAACAAACTACGAAGCCAGACAGAGTGAGGCCAGAGCAAAGACTAAATAGCCCTCTGATTAGCGCCCGGGCAACAGGTGCGCGTCCCGAACACTAACCAGAGGCAGGTGCACACAATCTGCCGTCATGGCAACAGAAACAAACTAAACTCAAGGTGCTGAAAACACGTGACACAACATAAACAAACTCTGATCCGGGCAGCGGATCGTAACAGTACCCCCCCCTTAAAGGACAGATTCCAGATGTCCCTTGACACTAAATAAAACTAGAACCCAACAAACAATAAACAGTTCGAGAGTCAAGGGAGGGTGGAGGGAGGATTTGGTGGTGGGTCGCCAGGCCACGTGTCCCCGAATCCACCGGGGAAGAGTCAGGTGGCGGCGGCGAGTGGAACGCCGCTGCCGCAGGCGAGGCGGGCGACCACGGAAAGGCCACATTCGTGGCTGCCGAGAAGGTGGGCGTGAGTGGCGCCAGAAGTTCAGCAGCCGGAGAGTTCTACGACTACGTCTCGGGTGTCGCTGCTGTTTGCGCCACTGGCGTCCATAAACAAACCTCCGAGAGCGCCGCTTGCGCAGCCAGACCACTCGAGGTCGCTGAGACGAAGACGAGGAGAGAGCAGACGTCGCCGTGGAAACAGGAGGAGCCGTCGTCGCCGTGGAGGCAGGAGGAGCCGTCGTCGCCGTGGAGGCAGGTGCAGGTTCTGGTACCAGCCGTGGAGCAGGTGCAGGTTCTGGTACCAGCCGTGGAGCAGGTGCAGGTTTTTGTACCAGCCGTGGAGCAGGTGCAGGTTCTGGTACCAGCCGTGGAGCAGGTGCAGGTTCTGGTACCAGCCGTGGAGCCGGCGCTGGTGTGGGTACCAGCCGTGGAGCCGGCGCTGGTGTGGGTACCAGCCGTGGAGCCGGCGCTGGTGTGGGTACCAGCCGTGGAGCCGGCGCTGGTGTGGGTACCAGCCTTGGAGCCGGCGCTGGTGTGGGAACCAGCCTTGGAGCCGGCGCTGGTGTGGGAACCAGCCTTGGAGCCGGGACAGGGGTTGGTCTTGGAGTCGGTGCTGGTGTGAGAACCAGCCTTGGAGCCGGCGCTGGTGTGAGAACCAGCCTTGGAGCCGGCGCTGGTGTGAGAACCAGCCTTGGAGCCGGCGCTGGTGTGAGAACCAGCCGTGGAGCCGGCGCTGGTGTGGGTACCAGCCTTGGAGCCGGCGCTGGTGTGGGAACCAGCCTTGGAGCCGGCGCTGGTGTGGGAACCAGCCTTGGAGCCGGGACAGGGGTTGGTCTTGGAGTCGGTGCTGGTGTGAGAACCAGCCTTGGAGCCGGCGCTGGTGTGAGAACCAGCCTTGGAGCCGGCGCTGGTGTGAGAACCAGCCTTGGAGCCGGCGCTGGTGTGAGAACCAGCCTTGGAGCCGGCGCTGGTGTGAGAACCAGCCTTGGAGCCGGCGCTGGTGTGAGAACCAGCCTTGGAGCCGGCGCTGGTGTGGGAACCAGCCTTGGAGCCGGCGCTGGTGTGGGAACCAGCCTTGGAGCCGGCGCTGGTGTGGGAACCAGCCGAGGAACTTGGCATGGTGGAGCTTGGCGTGGTGGAGGTACTGGAGACGAAGCTTGGTGTGTCAGCCAAGGTGCAGGAACAGGTGCTAGCCGAGGTGCAGCTGGAGGTGGCCTAGCTGGCGGTTGTGGCTTAGCAGGACGAAGGACTGGTGGAGGTGGCCGTGCAGGAGGTTGCGGTTTAGCACGCCGGAAGACTGGTGGCGGTGGCCTTGCAGGAGGTTGCGGTTTAGCACGCCGGAAGACTGGTGGCGGTGGCCTTGCAGGAGGTTGCGGTTTAGCACGCCGAAAGACTGGTGGCGGTGGCCGTGCAGGGGGTTGCGGCTTAGCACGCCGAAAAACTGGTGGCGGTGGCCGTGCAGGAGGTTGCGGCTTAGTACGCCGAAAAACTGGTGGCGGTGGCCGTGCAGGAGGTTGCGGCTTAGCACGCCGAAGTTGTGCCACCGCACTAGCACAGTTCCCAGTACTAGCCCCCCCCTCAAGACGCGGATACCAGACGCGCTCTTTGCGGTTTGGAACTGTCTTCAAGGGTGGGTGGGGGGAGGTATGGAGGGGGGTATACTCTTCTTCAAATTGTCCAAATTGACTATTATCATCACCCACTTGAGATTGGGTGGGAGCACAGGGGGAAAAAATATGTGCAGTGGGCGGAGCAATAGTCACTGGGGGCGGAACCAAAGTCACTGGAGGTGGAGTCTGAAAATCAGAATGTGACTGACTAGACTTACACTTAATAAAAATGTCCTGATAATGTTTTATCTTGGAATAAAAGTCATTTGGAGGTGGCTGACTGAATGAAGCAGAAGATGGAAAAAAAAAAGTTTGCTCAATGATGTCATCGGGAGTGGGCGGAGTTACCTCTTCGGGGGGCGCCAATGAAATGACGTCATTGTTGATGCTGTCCATGTGACTGACAGCCCAATCGGAGAAATGTTTGGCAAAGTGGTCGATTGGGTTGCCAAACATCTGAGGAGGGGAAGTTTGAGCTGCATGTAGCTTGCTTCGGTCCGGGGGAGGAGTTTGCAGGAGCGGCGCGTCTTGGCGGCGAGGGAAAGACCTCCTGGCCGGCTTCCGTCTTTGACGGTACTGCGGTGTAGCGGCGATGTCTTCCGACCAGAGGGAATCGATGGGGATAAGAGAGCCTCCAGGTCCCCACATGAGATTCGACCTCTCCTCCGTCGAATAGCGAAGCGTCTCGGCTTCCATCGCTCGCAACACCATGAGCGTACCTTCGTCCAACTCCTCGTTAGCCAGTGCGGGAGAATTGTTTTCTGCTGGCTTCGTACTGAAACGACGTGGTCGCATAGTGATGCGGGTGTGGTTCTCCCAAGGATGCAGACGGCTTCGGACACAGCTTGCAGGTAGGAAAATGATTTATTTTCAATATAAATCATTCAATGAACAAACAAAAGACGTGCAAATAGCAAAAGGCAAAACAAAAGGACTAGCGTGGGAGCTAGCAGGAAAAAATAGCATAGCGTGAAAAGCTAGCAGAATCAAAGTAGTCGTTAACAGTTGTATGGGAACAAACTACGAAGCCAGACAGAGTGAGGCCAGAGCAAAGACTAAATAGCCCTCTGATTAGCGCCCGGGCAACAGGTGCGCGTCCCGAACACTAACCAGAGGCAGGTGCACACAATCTGCCGTCATGGCAACAGAAACAAACTAAACTCAAGGTGCTGAAAACACGTGACACAACATAAACAAACTCTGATCCGGGCAGCGGATCGTAACACAAGTTTATGCAACAAAACTGAACTCAGCCAGATGATGCATGTTCATCTTTAAAGGGAAACTGCACTTTTTTTTTAGGAATGTTGCCTCTCATTCACAATCCATATGTGAAACAAGAACACATACCATATTGTTCTGACTATAAGGTGCACCTAAAATCCTTTCATTTTCTCAAAAATCGACAGTGCGCCTTGTAACCCGGTGTGCCTAATGTACGGAATAATTATTGTTGTGCTTACCGACCTCGAAGCAATTTTATTTGGTACATGGTGTAATGATAAGTCAATCAATCAATCAATGTTTACTTATATAGCCCTAAATCACGAGTGTCTCAAAGGGCTGCACAAGCTACAACGACATCAGATCCCACATCAGGGCAAGGAAAAACACAACCCAATGGGACAATGAGAAACCTTGGAGGGGACCGCAGATGTGGGTCACATCTTAAGTGCACAGGAAGCCAGTGCAGGTGAGCCAGTATAGGAGTAATATCATCAAACTTTCTTGTTCTTGTCAAAAGTCTATCAGCAGTATTTTGTACCAACTGTAATCTTTTAATGCTAGACATAGGGAGACCCGAAAATAATACGTTACAGTAATCGAGACGAGACGTAACGAACGCATGAATAATGATCTCAGCGTCGCTAGTGGACAAAAAGGAACAAATTTTAGCGATATTACGAAGATGAAAGAAGGCCGTTTTAGTAACACTCTTGATGTGTGACTCAAACGAGAGAGTTGGGTCGAAGATAATACCTAGATTCTTTACCGAGTCGCCCTGTCTAACTGTTTGGTTGTCAAATGTTAATGTGGTATTAATAAATAGGTGTCGGTGTCCAGCAGGACCGATAATCAGCATTTCCGTTTTCTTAGCGTTTGTCATGTCTGTATTATCATGTTTTGTTTTAAGTCATGTTTTGTTTAGTTTCTGTCTTTTCACTCCCTTGTCTGGTCACCATAGCAACCATTAGTTTTCACCTGTCACGTCACGCACCTGTTTCACGTTTTGAGTCACGCACCTGCTTTCACTAATCATGTCCATAGTATTTAAGTTCATTCATTTTCTGTTGTTCGGCCTGACGACCTCACCCCATATATGCTTCTGCACACCCTTATGATCCTTGCTGCTCTTTTTTCATGCCGGTTCCATGCCAAGTAAGTTTTTGTTTATCAAGCCACAGTTTATGTTTTGTTTAATTGTTCATAGTTTCCGCCACTGTGCGCGCTTTGGTTTGATCCTTTTTTGTAGTTCTAGTGTTTCAATAAATCATGTACCTTCATTCCCGTCTCGCCCGTGCCAACTTTCCGTTGCATCCTGGAAAAGCAAACTCCCAAGATCAAGTCGTGACAGTAGGTCGTCAGCAGACCCGCTTTTCCGCACCTAAGTTGGCCGAGTTGGACATTTTGGACGAGGCTTCTTGGGCGGTCCTGTGCGCGATGGAGGAGGAAACTCTGCGCTACTCCTCCGTGGAGTACAGAGACTTCATTTGGTCCCAGGACGACACAGCGTCACCTCAGCCGCGGAAGCGCCGCTCCCGACGAAGGACGTCAGGTAGAACTTCCGCGAGCCTGCAGGACACGCCGCTCCCACATGCCCCTCCCCCTACGGGTGGAAGCAAGCAGCAGCCAGCCCGGCTTCGCCCGGATGACGTCAAAGACCAGGATTTTTTTTTTCTGAATTCTTTTTCTTTTGATTCCCCGCTCCCCAGGACTCAAGCCACACCCAAGACACAAAACAATTTTTTTTCACCCACTCAATCCCAGGTACAAAAAAGACAATTTGGACAATTTAATGGGGAAGTTTCTGCCCTCCTTCGCCCACACCTACAGAGAGTTCCAGATCGCAGGGAGCACGTCTGGTATCCGCCCCTTGAGGGGGGGGCTAGGGCTGGGAATTGTTCAGGTGGGGTGGCTCAGCATCACCATGTCAAGCCACAGCCTCCCTCACGGCCGCCACCACCAGTCTTACGACCTGTCAAGCAACAGCCTCCAGCACGACCGCCCTCACCAGTCTTCCGACCCGTCAAGCCACAGCCTCCAGCACGACCGCCCTCACCAGTCTTTTACCATGCCAAGCCGCAACCCCCAGCTAGACCACCTCCACCTGCACCAAGGCTAGCACCAGTAGCTGCACCACGGCTAGCGCCAAGGCTAGCACCACAGCCACGGCTAGCACCTGTCGTTGCTCCACGGCTAGCACCAGTAGCTGCACCACGGCTAG
This sequence comes from Nerophis lumbriciformis, assembly GCF_033978685.3. Lineage (NCBI taxonomy): Eukaryota > Metazoa > Chordata > Actinopteri > Syngnathiformes > Syngnathidae > Nerophis > Nerophis lumbriciformis. The sequence goes on along the minus strand of NC_084557.2, from coordinate 30,428,498 downwards.
CGCCAAGGCTAGCACCAGAGCCGCGGCTAGCACCTGTCGCTGCTTCACGGCTAGCACCAGTAGCTGCACCACGGCTAGCGCCAAGGCTAGCACCAGAGCCACGGCTAGCACCTGTCGTTGCTCCACGGCTAGCACCAGTAGCTGCACCACGGCTAGCGCCAAGGCTAGCACCAGAGCCACGGCTAGCACCTGTCGCTGCTTCACGGCTAGCACCAGTAGCTGCACCACGGCTAGCGCCAAGGCTAGCACCAGAGCCATGGCTAGCACCTGTCGCTGCTCCAAGGCTAGCACCTGTCGCTGCTCCAAGGCTAGCACCTGTCGCAGCTCCACGGCTAGCACCTGTCGCCGCACCAAGGCTAGCAACAGCTTCATGTCAAGACCAAGACCCTCCACGCCAAGACCAAGACCCTCCACGCCAAGTCCAAGACCCTCCACGCCAAGTCCAAGACCCTCCACGCCAAGTCCAAGACCAAGACCCGCCATGCCAAGACCAAGACCCGCCATGCCAAGACCAAGACCAAGACCCGCCATGCCAAGACCAAGACCAAGACCCGCCATGCCAAGACCTAGACCAAGACCCGCCATGCCAAGACCAAGACCAAGACCAAGACCCGCCATGCCAAGACGAAGACCAAGACCCGCCATGCCAAGACCAAGACCAAGACCCGCCATGCCAAGACCAAGACCAAGACCCGCCATGCCAAGACCTAGACCAAGACCAAGACCCGCCATGCCAAGACCAAGACCCGCCATGCCAAGACCAAGACCCGCCATGCCAAGACCAAGACCCGCCATGCCAAGACCAAGACCTGCCATGCCAAGACCAAGACCTATACCAAGACCCACGCCGAGCTTCGCCGCCTGACGCGCCACGCCGAGCTTCGCCGAGCTTCGCCGCCTGACTCACCACGCCAAGCCACGCCTGCCACGATGACGACGCGCCTGCCTCCTCGTCGGCCACGGATATGGCCGCTACCTGGTCGCCCGCCACGCCAAGTGCGCCCACCTCCCAGTCGGCCACGAATGTGGCCATTCCCTGGGCACCCGCCTCGCCTGCTGCAGCGGCGTTCCACTCGCCGCCGCCACCTAACTCTGCCCCGGTGGATAAGGGGACACGTGGTCTGGCGACCCACCGCCATGTCCCCCTCCCGCCCTCCCATGACTTTTGTTAAGTTTTTTTTCTTGGACATCTGGTATCTGTCCTTAAGGGAGGGGCTCTGTCCTGTCTGTATTATCATGTTTTGTTTTAAGTCATGTTTTGTTTAGTTTCTGTCTTTTCACTCCCTTGTCTGGTCACCATAGCAACCATTAGTTTTCACCTGTCACGTCACGCACCTGTTTCACGTTTTGAGTCACGCACCTGCTTTCACTAATCATGTCCATAGTATTTAAGTTCATTCATTTTCTGTTGTTCGGCCTGACGACCTCACCCCATATATGCTTCTGCACACCCTTATGATCCTTGCTGCTCTTTTTTCATGCCGGATCCATGCCAAGTAAGTTTTTGTTTATCAAGCCACAGTTTATGTTTTGTTTAATTGTTCATAGTTTCCGCCACTGTGCGCGCTTTGGTTTGATCCTTTTTTGTAGTTCTAGTGTTTCAATAAATCATGTACCTTCATTCCCGTCTCGCCCGTGCCAACTTTCCGTTGCATCCTGGAAAAGCAAACTCCCAAGATCAAGTCGTGACAGCGTTGAGTTGCAAAAAGTTAGCGGACATCCATTGTTTAATTTCATTAAGACACGCCTCCAGCTGACTACAATCCGGCGTGTTGGTCAGCTTTAGGGGCATGTAGAGTTGGGTGTCATCAGCATAACAGTGAAAGCTACAGTGACGTGCAGTCAGGGGAGGCAGGTGAGGCAGTGCCTCACGTGCCATCATGGAAAGAAAAAAAATGTAAAAAGAAGAAATATTTATTAAATTGTTGAATGTATCCAGTGATTATACTATAAAGTTATTTTCCATTTAACTTCACCAGTTTTAGATTGTTTTTATTCAAAATCGCTGAATTTTCACATTTGCCGTTCAAATACTGAGAAGAGACTTGCGGTAAGTCAGCAGTCAGTTGAGCCTCACCATGGATTGCGCAATGACTCGGCTAACATCTGGTCTGCTGTGCAGTGAGACCGTATTGCTATATGAATTATATTATACATTTCCATAATTTAGTTAGCTGAGGTATATAATGTACAGTGTATTTTGTCAACAACTGTATGTGTGTAACGTATTTCTTGTGCTGAGCAATCATAAAATGGCTGCGAAGACGCACTGGGTGAGGCACGCAGTTCTCCCGCCTCATGGTGATAGAGGGCACTAGTCATCCCAGGGATAATTCTTGCGACTACTCGACTGCAGAATAAGTGACAACAAGCTACAGTTAGCAAGTCAAGTGCAGCCGCAGCGATCGTTTATTTTTTCCTCTCGCCTGGACTTTTAACATGTAGGATTACATATCCAAACTAAACTAGACTTTCAATCGAAGCAGGAGGTAATAATTAATGTGGTATTAATAAATAGGTGAGCAATGAGCTAAAAGGTTTGCTTCAGACTTCGGGACAGAAGACCTGTTCTTTTCAAACGGCGTGGTACACACGAAAAGGCTGGCTGTGTGGATGTCCAGCAAGAAACCGCCTTTTCTGCTTTTCCTGTCTTCTTTTCTCTTCTTGTGACAATGTCTGGACTCGGATGGGATATTGTGACCTGAAGAATTTGCAGAGAATCCTCATCAAACATGAGCGGTCGACCACTTACATTCAAAGCCAGATCGCGCTCAAAACGTTCGGGATGTCCAGGATAGACTTGGCTTTGGATGAACAGCGAAGACTCAACATCAGCACCCACAATGCTAAGGTAAAGGAGAACCGAGAGATTTTGAAAGACCTCATCAATGTCACCTGCTTCCTTGCCAAACAGCAACTGGCATTCCGTGGAAATGATGAAAGTACAGGCTCTACCAATCGTGGCAACTATGTTGAAATCTTGCATGCTATTGCTGAGAAAGATGACAGGCTAGCTAGGCATTTGGAGACATCTACTGTATTTTCTGGTTTGTCAAATAGAATACAGAATGATTTAATCGAAGCAGTTGGGGATGTCATTAGAAATGACATAAAAAAGGAGATCAGTGCAGCCTCATTTGTTGCTGTAGAAGTGGACGAGACCACAGATGTCACAAACCAAGCTCAGATTTCTGTAATATTACGGTATGTGGCTACAACTGAAGCAGGCTGTGAGGTGAGGGAGGCGTTTCTGGGATTTGATGACGTCAGTAATGACAGACGCGCTCCTGCCTTTGCTAAGTATGTCCTGGGAGTGTTGGAGAAGTATGGCTGTGTTGAAAAGCTTGTAGCTCAGACCTATGATGGGGCCGCTGTAATGGCTTCAGAGCTTAATGGCGTGCAAGCTAAAATTAAAGAAAGAGTGCCCGAAGCCATGTTCACCCACTGTTACGCACACAAGCTGAACTTAGTGCTATTGCATTCAGCAAAGTGCATGCCCGAGTGTCGCACGTTTTTTAAAACAGCTGAGGGACTAGCCTCATTTTTCAGCAAGTCCACAAAGGGCACTCACTTGCTGGATGATGTTGTCAAGCGCCGTTTACCCAGAGCAGCACCCACAAGATGGAGGTCTAACTCTAGGCTGCTGCAGACAATAAGCATGCACCACGATGATGTGCACGCGTTATTTCACATCATCATTGAAAATCCTGACAGCTGGGATAATGACACGCTGATGATGGCAGCAGGATACGATCAGTGGCTGTCAAAAGCATCTACATGCTTTCTCCTTATGGTATATGAGGACATTTTCAATGAGACTAATGCACTTTTTAGAGTGCTGCAAAACAAAGTGATGGACATTGAATATTGTCTTGCACGCATCCGCGACACCATTGCAGCTCTCGAGCGCATGAGGCTGGAGTTCAAAAGTTTCTGTGACCGATTTGAGAAGAAATACATGTTCTGTAACATTCTGGATGACATAAGCTATTAAATGAAGGCTAGGTTTGATCATTTTGGTGAGCTGGCTTTCTTTGGTTTGGTTGATTGTTCAAAATTCAGTGAAATATCAAAACATTTTGATGACACAAAACTGCAGAGCCAGTCAAAATATGCCAAATTCTTTGACTTTGTGCAACAAAAGGCGGATCTTGTTGGACTGTATAGCTCACAAACGGTGAGGGATGAATGTAAATCTCCTGGACAGCTTCTCAGCTTTTTGTCCCAGAAGGACCTCATCCAAACTGTTCCTGAGGCGACAAAGTTACTCCAGCTAGTGCTCACTGTTCCAGCTACTACAATATCGGTTGAGCGGTCATTCTCAGCACTGAAAAGAATCAAAACATACAGTCGGAACAGGACCGATCAAGGACGACTTTCTTCCCTGGCAGTGATCTCCATCGAGTCAGAGAGACTTAAAACTGAAGAAAGATAAGGAAGACTACTATAAACAAGTTATCGATGCTTTTGTTCAGAAAGAGCGGCGCATGGACTTCATTTATAAGTAAAGGTAAGACCATAATAACGTTTTTTTTTAATTAAATGTGCTTTTTTGTGTGCTACAGTTTGTATGTTTAAAGAATGCTGGTATGAGCTTTTAATCATAACCCGTTAACTGCTGCCAATCAAATGGTGAATAAGATACTCTTTAGGGTTCATATGTTTGTAAATCTGACTGTGATGAAGTCAGTGCCTCACCAGCCATGAACCTCACCGCACGTCACTGGAAAGCTAACACCGTAATTGCATATGATGTCACCTAGCGGCAGCATGTAGATGTTGAAGAGTGCAGGGCCAAGTACCGAACTCTGGGGAACTCCACACGTTACCTTAACAAAGTCCGAGGTCACATTGTTATGGGAGACGCACTGCATCCTGTCAGTAAGATAAAGGAGTTAAACCAAGACAAGGCTAAGTCTGACATACTAATACGTAGGGGTGTAACGGTACGTTTATTTGTTTTGAACCGTTTCGGTACGGGGGTTTCGGTTCGGTTCGGGAGTGTACCGAACGAGTAAAGCTAAAGACTTAACAAGCTGCGCTCCGTTCTGCCTGTCTCTGTCAGTACACAGCACCCAGCATTGTCCCACCCACACAATCTTACGCACAGAGCGGTAACAGCCAATCAGCAGTGCGTATTCAGAGCGGTAACAGCCAATCAGCAGTGCGTTTTCAGAGCGCATGGAGTCAGAGCGCCAGCGTCGTCATGAGCATGTAGGTGTTTAGTAGGTAAGCATAATGCAGTGGACTCTCCCCAAATTTTAATAAACACCTCCCAGTCAACTACTAGTAACATCACTATGAGCCCGTTGACGTTCTACAAACTTAAATGGCAGCTCAGCTTGCTCGCAGTCCTGGCTTGAGGTGAAGGCTAATTAGCTTTTAGTGTAACATTAGCTCATTTTGAGGTGTGTGTGTGTGTGTGTGTGTGTGTGTGTGTGTGTGTGTGTGTGTGTGTGTGTGTGTGTGTGTGTGTGTGTGTGTGTGTGTGCGTGTGTGAGTTGACTTGAAACTGTTTAATGTTGCACTTTTTATATGTAGAAGAAAAGTTTTGTCATTTTATTTAATCCGAGCAATAACTTGAGGCAGTCTAATGTTGATTAACGTGGGCAGAATTATTATAGTGTTCCCAATGTTAAAAGGATAAAGCCATTGTTTACAAATTTGGTAAATAAATAACCAAAACATTTATATTTTGTTGTTTTCTTACTGTACCGAAAATTAACCGAACCGTGACCTCTAAACCGAGGTACGTACCGAACCGAAATTGTTGTGTACCGTTACACCCCTACTAATACGTGTCTTGATACACGCTAATAAAATATTATGATCGACCAATAGATGGTAGTCACACATAAAATATACGTGTAGACTGCAATATGACGTCAGTAAACAACACCAAAACTGTAAATGTTCCATTGAAAATAAAAAACATTACACACGGCACTCAAAAATCTGTCAAAATGTTTTAGTATGACTTTAAAGCTGCACTTCTTGATGGATTGTCAGCCCATTATGGTTACCGTAGTCAGAGATACAAGTGGTGTGTGTATAAGGACCGCAAAATGGCACCCATTAGCAGACATATTACCTGCTGATGTGTATTTGAGATCTGCATAAGTCCTGAAAATTTGCACACATCCGCCAATGTAGTCCGTGCCGATGCCGTAGTCGATAAGCTTCTTCTTTGTCACTATCTTCTTGTTATGGGGCATTCATCCTCTGTTGTTGCCATTTCTAATATAAAGTAGCGTAAAGTTCTAACTTATATCTCGCTATGTAAGCGCTAAAAACTACCAGTGTAGTGAGTTTACATAATTCACCCACATAACTTTAGTTATTAGAGAGTTCTGGTTGGACGGTTTTTCATGGGACGGTTGTTGCACGAGTGAGCCACAGATGAGAAGATGCTGCTCCGTTATTGATTTAAGTAAAGTCTGAATGTCAATAAAACAGTTAGCTCCATCATTTGACACTTCTTCCACACCCGTCCTTGCACGCTACAGCGCTACAACAAAGATGACGGGGAGAAGACGCTGTCGAAGGTGAGCCACATAAATAAGACCGCCCCCATTACGACGCATCCTGAAGCGACTGTCAGAAAACGACTTGAAGATCAGTCAATCAAAGTTTATTTATATTGCCCTTAATCACAAGTGTCTCAAAGGGCTGCACCCGGCTCAGATCCCACAAGATGGTCTGTAAAACATAATCTTTGCAACATTTTGACCAAGGAACCACCATAACATGTTATGTAGACCACAAGGAAATGTTTAAAATTTAGAAAAAAAATCATAATATGACCCCTTTAATGCACCTTTTGTATGAAAATAGACCTGAATAGACCCGCTCATCGGCAGTGCGCCTTATAATCCGGTGCGCCCTCTGATCCATAAAATACGGTATGTCTTTCTATGTGACTATTTGCATACCTGCCAACTACTCCGGTTTTCCCGTAATTCGTACGGTTTTCATCAACCTATTCCGGGTTACGGTTGCAGTGATAAAAAGTACGGTTTTTCATTAATTAAAAAAAAATATTTTTTTTTAAGTTTTATTCACGAAATCGCGTAACAACAATGACAATCGACACTGCTTCCCGTAACTTCCTATCGAGCCATTCCGAATGCCATGCGTGAGGCTATTTATAGCACCGCTGCCAAGCACGAGGCACCTGTTGCCATTGTTTCCAAACGAGCGAACGATCATGGAATCAGCCGGAGAAAAATCGCAAACGAGTCTTAAACCGAAAAGAAAACTGCAGTCATTCCGTGAAGAATATTCAAAAGCCTATCCGGGAATAATTATCCGTTCCAAAAAGGGTGAAAACTACGCAAATTGCACCTTGTGCAGACAAGATTTTTCCATCGGACACGGAGGAATTAGCGATGTAAAAGACCACGTTGGGACAAAAAAACACAAGTCTAATGCCGTTGCTAGCGATACAAGTGGAAAACTTTCAAGGTTTTTCGTCGCCCAAACAGATTCTTTGGATACATTTGGATTTTAGCCACAAAAAGGTAATGACACCAATGTTATCTATTGGAATTGTTTAGTACTGTTATACTGTTAAAAGTGTTTATACTATTAATGCTTTCAAGTCCAAGTTGAAGAAATCTTGTTAAATGTTGACAGCATAACTACCAAAATACAGAAGTATGTCCTTAATATTTTTGCAGTGCTATTTCTGTTGAAAAGTTAAAATGATTACATTAGAGATGTGATGTGCCACTTTTCAAGTGTCTGATGGCTTAAATTAATTTTCATTAATTTTTCATATTTTGAATTCTTTTGAAAGGCTTACAAAAAAACTACATTTGAATTGTAATTCCATGCTATTGACAGGACTATTAATTTTAATGAAGTTAGCTTACCATATTTACAGTATGATAATTGTGATAGAAATGTGAATTTTAGGCACAGAATATTTTTTACAATTGAACAAGGCAGTAGATTATACAAGCTTGGACAGAAAGTTAATAATGACACTATTTTTTTTTTTTGATGGAATTGTTTAGTACTGTTTTACCATTTGTTTACTGTAAAAAGTGTTTATACTGTTTATACTTTCAATTAACAAATTGAAGTCTTGTGAAAGGTTGACAGGATAACTGGCATTAACTGTCAAAATAATTTCAAACTATTGAAGTTAGCTTACAGAATAAACATGTCAATCAACCCATATGATTTTTGCTGTAATATTTTTGTTTTGAAAAGTCACTGTGACTGATAGAAAAGTGATGGTTTTAGCAACATTTTAACCTGTCTGAATGCTAATAATCATTTTGCGTCGGGGGGCGAAGCCTGAACCCCCCACCAGGACTTTGTCCTGGACCTACCGGGGCCTGCAACCCCTGGACCCTGGCTACTAGGTTTTTCTGATTTCAAAAGTTGGCAGGTATGTATTTGTCATTTGCCGTGTGCCTCTCAGGCGCTTATTGGCTTTTAGCACGTATTAATGTATCACTTTTGCAGTTGACCTATGAGGTCACACCAGGCATCTGCGGCTCCTTACAAATCAACAGCCTGGCCCTGCCGCACATGATGTCTGCTGTAATATTGGCACAGATCATAAATATTACTTCTCCAATTGCTATGTTGATGTTAAATAGCAGACAGCATCAATAAATCATCTTAGATTGTGCCACAAACATGACACTGCTACTATGAATGTCTTGGAGCGGATGCAGGTCCAAAGCAAAGAAAGACCGGTGGGATGGAGTGGTTTTGAAGGAATTTTTGGACGAAAATCATTGAAACAAAACCTTTAAATGTCTCAAAGTTTATTCAAAAGGCTCTGTGGATTGATGGAAAGAGTTTTTAATTTGAAGGAAAATAGTTTGTTACCCGGTCGATACTGTTCCAGATGAAGGTTGCTATTGTTCTGAATATCTTGCCCATTGTGTGGAATACAGACTTTTGTTAATCAGTTTGGAGTGCACAAATGCAGCGTGAAGAGGTTTGAGTATGCTTCATTATTTGCCTTGTAAAATACATACCTGCTTCTCTTCCATCCCACCCGTATTTTGTTCAGAAGTCCGAATGAAGCCAGCAGTCCAGTTCATGACAATTGTTGCTATGCTTTTATTGAGCTGTATCTAATTCTGGGTTGTATCCCGCGCGTTGAGACTGGCGTATGCGTGACACGAAGGTTGCCCTCTGGCGGAACACACCCACTCTAGAGATCTGGTTTCCAATTGCATAATCTGTGTTAGTCCGACTTTTCAAAAACTGTCATCTATCCCGCTTAAAAAGTGCTCTAAAAACATCCAAAAACCACCAACAACGGTCCATATACTGTACATGCCATGATCTGAATATTAATCAAGTATATGTTATTGTAAGAGCTAATACAGAGGAACTATTTTTAGTAACATGGTGCAGTGAACTCCGAGAGGTAACTAGTTTATAACCAGAGGTGGGTAGTAACGCGCTACATTTACTCCGTTACATCTACTTGAGTAACTTTTGGGATAAATTGTACTTCTAAGAGTAGTTTTAATGCAACTTACTTTTACTTTTACTTGAGTATATTTATATAGAAGAAACGCTACTTTTACTCCGCTACTTTTATCTACATCCAGCTCGCTACTCGCTACTAATTTTTATCGATCTGTTAATGCACGCTTTGTTTGTTTTGGTCTGTCAGACAGACCTTCAAAGTGCCTGCGTTACTGGTGACGTTTCATTCCGTTCCACCAATAAAATGCAGTCACTAGTGACGTTTGACTCCGTTCCACCAATCAGATGCAGTCACTGGTTGATGTTGGACCAATCAAACAGAGCCAGGCGGTCACATGACCTGACTTAAACAAGTTGAAAAACTTATTGGGGTGTTACCATTTAGTGGTCAATTGTACGGAATATGTACTGTACTGTGCAATCTACTAATACAAGTTTCAATCAATCAATCAAAAGTGTGAAGGAAAAAATACACTTTTTTATTTCAAACGTACATCCCGTCACAAGCCTAAAGACTGACTGCACAGTTCCTGTCTTCACAATAAAAGTGCCGCTCCATCGCGCCTGCGCTTTCAAAATAAGAGTCTCCGAAAGCCAGCGCAAACAAGCTAGCAAGCTACGGAATTTGCCGCCAATGTATTTCTTGTAAAGTGTGTGAAAACGAATATGGAAGCTGGACAAATAAGATACCAAAAACCAACCACTTTCATGTGGTGTTAGACAGAAAGGAGGAACTTTTTTTCTCCTGCATTTGAAAACGTGGACGTTAAGCACTGCTGTCTGATTCCAATCAATGCAAGTCATCAGAATCAGGTAATACACCAACTTATATTCTTGTCAACATGAAAGAAAGGAATCTATATGTGTTAAACATGCATGTATATTCATTAAAACACCTTAAACATGTAAACAAAAACGGCAAAATAAATAAATATAAATGATATACTGTATATATCAATGTATGTGTATATATATATATATATATATATATATATATATATATATATATATATATATATATATATATATATATATATATATATATATATGATATGTGTGTGTATGTTACTCATCAGTTACTCAGTACTTGAGTAGTTTTTTCACAACATACTTTTTACTTTTACTCAAGTAAATATTTGGGTGACTACTCATTACTTTTACTTGAGTAATAAATCTCTAAAGTAACAGTACTCTTACTTGAGTACAATTTCTGGCTACTCTACCCACCTCTGTTTATAACATAGTGAGCTCTTGCTTTTGCTGCATTGCCTCAAAGTTGGTAAAAGTCTGTGCTAAATTATAAATCATGTTTCGCACTTGTATATCAAAAGGTTGTGGCCGTAAACTTAGAAGTTGGCCAACTTTGAAAATCCATTGACACCTTAAAGACATTGCTAGGAAGACACAACAATCTGTATATTTTCTCCCCCCTTTTTTGAAATGATGAATTCATAATTTATTTTTTTTTGTTTTTGTTTTTTTGTTTTTTTATTTATTTATTTATTTTTGTACTATCTAGCTTCTCAGGCAAATCATATAGTTGATGTAGATGTTGATGTACTTCTCTTGTTGCCTTATTTGTGTTTGACTTTATTAAATGTATTTATATTATCATTTGGTGCAGCCGGGCAGGTGGGGGATAGAAAGAGAAAAAATGGAAGACAGAGGGGGAAATTGTGGGGACAAAATTCATCATCTATACAGAGAACACAAGTCGAGTCCTGGAAGATATAAACAACCTATCAGTCGGCATCACAGTGAAAGTAGACATTGTACAGTAAGTGATTGTTTTATTATATGCATAGTTTGTAATTCTTATTTAGCACTCAGCAATAGTGCTACATAAGTTTGTGATCTGATTATTACTCTGCATCCAAAACGTGTAACTCATTCTACTTACATTCAGACTCAACAATATGATTCTGGCTCCGAAAGTAGTCATTGTTGGCTGTCATGAAGTCTGCTGTGATTAGTAGTTGTTCTTATTGTTGAAGGAACTAGCAAATGTTGTGATGAAATCAATGCACCAAAATGTTCCGGTAATGCTTCAAATGACCGAAATATGTTAAATGTTACATGGTTTTATGAATGTGTCTGCTACTACATTATATATATACTTACAGAATGTACATAAAACACTGATGGAGGTTACTGAAGGTTTTTAAAAAAAATAATTTTATAGGACAAAGGTATAGGGTAAGTTTTCAAGTTTGCCAAAGCCATCAAAAAAGTTTTAGTCATCGTAATATTATTATTAGTAAAGAATAATGATAATAAGAAATTAAATATCTCTAGGGGGCTTGATTAGAAACTACATTGCTTTGTTTCATACAACACAAAGTTGTTCAGATAATTGAGCATATATTGAGTTACCTAAATTGTATTAGGTTTAATTAAGGAAGAGTATGAAAGTGCAGCCTTAAATGTTTCTGTAAAAATACAAGTTTGGACACGCCTGTTATAGATCAACCGATTTACACTGTGAATATAGCGTGATCTTTCTCCCATGGTAGTGTTTAGTGACATTTTCATAGCATTTTTAAACAATATTGATATGTGTTTGTTTGAAACCTATCCGAGTGGACTTAGGGCAGTGTTTCTCAAAGTGTGGGGCGCGCCCCACTGGTGGGGAATAGAGACATGACAGGTGGGGCGCGAGGAACGGGAGGAAATTTCACTTTAAATTTTTTTTTTATTATTATATTCTTAGATTATTTTTTTTACTATGCTTTCATTTTCTATACACACTGTAAATCACTTTGTGATTCTGTCTGTGAAATCCGCTATATAAATAAATGGAAATTACCGGTACTTATTTTTACTGTAGGCTTTATATTTCTCGGTACAAGCGAAAGTTTGACAGACATAGCAACAGTAACAAATGGGGGCGGGGCTAAGCGGAACAAACTTTCGCGCGGATTGGTAGCAGGCTAATGTGTGGACCACAATTACACAAATATATACATTTGTGACTCGCACCTCAAAGGTCGTCGAGCCAGAGCCAGCGCCTGCAGAGAAACAAAAATGTGACGGGCACACACTGTGTCATTCACCGGGAAGCACTCGCGTCAAGGCAGCTCAGCCCCGAACTCAATGAGGTTCTAACATGTTGTGAGCGCGGTAAATTTTATCAAAACACGACCACTGAAAGTGCGACTGTTCTCTGCACTGTGTGAGGAAATGGGAGCTGATCATACAGCCGTGCTGTTTCACAGTGAAGCAAGGTGGCTCTCCCGGGGAAAAGTGCTGTCACTTGCCCTGTCTTGCCAAATGCATAGCTCCTCCTTTTTTTTTGAAAAGATTGCAAAGTGGCACTTTTATTGTATTTATTATTGAACTTGATGCAAGTTATTTGATTTATTATTGAACTTGATGCAAGTTATAACACTTTTTTTGATTTATTATTGAACTTGATGCAAGTTATAACACTTTTGTTTTATTTATTATTGAACTTGATGCAAGTTATAACACTTTTTTTTATTTATTATTGAACTTGATGCAAGTTATTTGATTTATTATTGAACTTGATGCAAGTTATAACACTTTTATTTGATTTATTATTGAACTTGATGCAAGTTATAACACTTTTTTGATTTATTATTGAACGTGATGCAAGTTATAACACTTTTTTTGATTTATTATTGAACTTGATACAAGTTATAACACTTTTTTTGATTTATTATTGAACTTGATGCAAGTTATAACACTTATTTGATTTATTATTGAACTTGATTCAAGTTATAACACTTTTTTTGATTTATTATTGAACGTGATGCAAGTTATAACACTTTTTTTGATTTATTATTGAACTTGATGCAAGTTATAACACTTATTTGATTTATTATTGAACTTGATTCAAGTTATAACACTTTTTTTGATTTATTATTGAACGTGATGCAAGTTATAACACTTTTTTGATTTATTATTGAACTTGATGCAAGTTATAACACTTTTGTTTTATTTATTATTGAACTTGATGGAAGTTATTTTATTTATTATTGAATTTGATGCAAGTTGTACCACAGCTGCACAGTTATTTTATTTATCATTGAACTTGATGTTATTTTATGTTATTGAGTTTGAATGTATACAACTTGATGTTTAATAAATTTGAAAATGTTAAAGCTTGGCATTAGCGCTCTGTTGGAGCGATGGGGGCAGGTGGGGCTTGAAAACTCCCCCTTGTCCAAAGTGGGGGATGACAAAAAAAGTTTGAGAACCACTGACTTAGGGTAACAGGCGAGGTATCATCTAGCCATGTCACCCTTCATTCTCGATTGAATTCTTGAATCTGTCATTATCTGGCAGGTCTTCTGCTTCCTGTCTTCTTTTTGTTGGAGTGGCAGCGTTTTGGGTGATGGGGCGGGGCCACCTTTGCGCACACCTGATACTCATTTTCTCCCAACTACTTAAGCTCTCCACTCTATTCACTCGGCGGCAGTAGATTCCCGATGATTCAACCTTCCATTTGTGTTCATCTCCTCTTTTCTGGCTCCACTCATGCCTCTCTTTCCTGTAGCTCATCCCCCGCGCTTTCATGTAGTATTAACTGTTTCCTCTCCACAACTTTCGTGTGCATCCTTAGTTGTTTTTCCTCACTCCTCACACCAAATCTTGGCCGTGTCCGGGAGGCGGCGCTGTACAGAGCAAGGCTTAATCACATTTTCCACAGTATATGGTACAATAAACCAGGTTTGAAGCTTCTTAGAGACAGTAAATAGCTGTAAATCCCGGGATGAGAGCCAAACCTTTTGACTTACCTTGAATTCCGATGTCTTAGAGCGGTGACGATTGGCAATAAGTTGGTTGTGCTCCGAGGTGCGGAGCGGGGCTGCTCGAGTGTTGCGCCAAGGGAAACGGGCAGGGCGGAGATGTGCTGAGACTGATGGAACTGTTGACTCAGACGCCAATGATGAGAAGGCTGGAGGATGGTACCCGAATGCTGCATTAAATGGAGAAATGCCTCTGGCAGAGTTGATCAGAGTTTATGTGCTTATTCAATAAATGACAAGTTAGCCCAGAAAGCAGGTTGCTGATTGCACACACTGCGGTAGATGCGTCTAAGTCCTGATTAGCCCGCTCAGTCTGGCCGTTGGACTGGGGATGGTACACTGAAGACAGGCAGGTTGTGGCTCCCAAGGCTTTGCAGAACGCCTTTGACACCGTCAAGGAGAATTGTGGAGCCCTATCTGAGACTACATTTAGCCGGAACACGTGCTGGACCAGGAAGTCAACTGTCTCTAGAGCTGAGGGCAACTTGGAAAGCACGACAAAGTGAACCATTTTGGAAAAACGGTCAACCAAGGTGGGGATGTCCGTGTTGCCATTGGAAGGCAGAAATCCAGTTTCAGAGTCCAAAGCCACATGAGACCAGGGCCTGGAGGCGATGGAGAGCGGGCACTTGCTCCTGGCACAGATTGAGAAGGCCAATGCAAATTTCCTAGCAACCCCCGCAACAAAGGCCACCAGAACCATTACACCAGCAGGAATATGGTACGGGTGGCAGGCAATCCTAGAACAATGAGCCGAGGAGATGATGTCAGTGCACAGCCTCGGGACGACAAAGAGTTGGCCAACAGTACAGTTCGTAGGAGTCGGAGTGCCTTTTAGTGCCTCGACAACCTGTCTCTCCACATCCCACTCGAGGGTGCCGAGAATACGGCATTGGCAATATTTGTCTCTTGTGGGACATCCTCTGAGGGATGGGATTATAACCTGGATAGAATTCAGGTCTTTTTGAGGCGTGCAGATATGCCAGGTTTTTGTGGTCTGTGTGCACAACAAAAGGATGCTCCGTGCCCTCCAGTAGGTGCCTCCATTCCTGAAAGGCCAGAACAAGAGCAAGAAACTCATGGTTGCCAGTGTCGTAATTGCGCTTTGCCGCGGTAAAGCGGCGGGAGAAAAAGGCACAGGGGTGAAGTTAGTGATCTCTCTGTGAACGAGATAGAGTGAGAAAGAACTGAGTGGAAAACAGGGGTTTTACTCACTTATACGAATTAATGATATGCATTACGGAGGTCCAGTTTGGTAAAAAATCAGGTGGGATATAGTGGGTTAAATACAGTCTATTGGCGGCAAAGGATATTTGTCTATCACAGTGATGTCATGAAGTGCACGATAATCAATACAAGGTCGCAATGACTTATCCTTCTTGGCTATAAAAAAAATATTGCCACTACTGGCAAAGCTGAGGAAGTGAGCAAGGATGAAATGTATTCCTCGAGTGACTCTTTCTAGTCGAGAGACATTATGTATGCGCAAGGAAGGGAGAGCCGCATCCGTAAGAAGGTCGATACCACAAACATACGGCCGATGTGGAGGAAGTGAGGAAGCCCTATCTTTACTGAACACTTCCTGGAGATTATGGTACACGGAGAAGGGGGACTTAGGAGAGGTCAGTCATCTCCTGGGAAGGGGCATGTGAAGTGAGAGAGCGAGGACACGCAGTGAGTGTGGCAAAATGTGCTCCAGATTTGTATTGACAACTTCAACCAGTGGATATGGAGGTTATGTTTAAGTTACCAAGTAAGCCCTAAAACAACACGTGCAGAACAAGAGGGAATAACGAAGAAGCGCATGGATTCGTGTATCGCATGTAAGTGAGCATCCTGTCCCTAAGCCAACTCCTTAATGCCGCTACCAAGAGCGTCACATTTGTCCTCCTGTTCACCCAGGCGCATTGCCTGGTTGTGAAGGGCCCGGATTTCCACTGAATGCGGAACGGTCGCGGACCGCCACCCGCGCGCCGGCAGTCAATGTGTCAATATTTTAACGCTAAGTATAGGCAGAGCTCATATTTTTTTCGGACGCCGCAACAAATCCATAGTGTTGGACAGGAAGTCATGCCCAAACACAAAATATAGTATCCGGTTTACTTTCAAAATAAAATACCGTGTCTTCAAGGCGGATTGTATTCTACAATTTACAAGGTCCTAATGAGCGTCGACAAACATGAAGTCAACTTGTCAAAGGTTTTCAGAAGTAAATTCACCTTGTTGACATGCTGATTCTGGTGGTCCAAAATTAAAGAATAATGTACAATCCAATCCAATCCAATTCACTTTATTTGTATAGCACATTTAAACAACAAAAATGTTTCCAAAGTGCTGCACAAAAATATTAAAAACAAGATTCAAATACTATCCTTAGCTCCACAAATAACTGAATAAAAAAAAAAAAATAGATATAAAACCAACATAAAAATAAATATGATTAAAAACGATTAGGGTAAAGGGTAAAACTAATTAAAACAATAAATAGAAATACAAATTTCAAAACACAGCGGACCACACAACTCACGTAGTGTTAAAAGCCAAAGAATAAAAGTGGGTCTTAAGACGAGACTTAAAACACTCCACTGTGGGAGCAGTTCGAACATGGAGGGGCAGAGTGTTCCAGAGCTTAGTGCCGACCACAGAGAAGGCCCCACTTCCCCGGTTTTAAGTCTCGTTTTGGGCACCAGTAGCTGGAGCTGGCTCTCGGACCTCAGAGCGCACGCAGGAGTGTAAATTTGGATGAGGTACGAGATATAATGAGGTGCCAGTCCATGCAGAGCTTTAAAACCAAACAGCAAATTATTTAAATCAATTCTAAAATGAACAGGGAGCCAGTGCAAAGTCTGAAGAATTGGGGTTTTATGCTCGCGTTTCCTGGCCCCTGTTAAAAGACGTGCTACCGCGTTCTGGACTAACTGTAACCGGGAGAGAGCTTTTTGGCTAATGCCAGCATAAAGTGCATTGCAGTAGTCCAGGCAACTTGAAATAAAAACATGCACGACTTGTTCAAAAAGGTTAAAAGATAAAAACGGTTTTACTTTTGCTAAAAGACGAAGACGATAAAAACACGGTTTTAAAACACCATTGACTTGTTTGTCAAGTTTAAAATCACTGTCTATAGCAGTGGTTCTTAACCTGGGTTCGATCGAACCCTGGGGTTCGGTGAGTCGGCCTCAGGGGTTCGGCGGAGCCTCCACCGCGGAGGTCAAGACACACCCGACTCATCGTGTAAATAAAAACTTCTCCCTATCGACGTATTATGGATACCCCCAAACTATGTTCCTTCTAATTTTCCATCTGATTTGTAGGTGGGTAATTTGTTGTGAGTTCATGCACTGTTGGTTTTGTTCTTTGAACAAGGTGATGTTCATGCACGGTTCATTTTGTGCACCAGTAAAAAAAACATTTAACTCTGTCTTGAATTTGAAAAAAACAAACATTTTATTTGTCACTAAAGAAGGGTTCGGTGAAAGCGCAAATGAGACTGGTGGGGTTCGGTACCTCCAACAAAGTTAAGAACCACTGGTCTATAGTGACGCCAAGGTTGGTAACAGGCATATCTCGGGCAGCTAAATGTGGATATATGAGCCTGTGTTAAATATCAGCTGATACGGAGACCGGAAAAGCAGAGGACTGATTGTGTGACACGCTCGCCAGGGATGATGTGACTGTTGTATTGTTGCACGCTGCAAAAAATTAAGTGGCAGGACCAAGTTTATTTGCTTTTGCTTCTCTGGAAGAACAGAATAAACATTTTGTGGTTCACTTCGTTACTAGCTCCCTTATCACGTGATTATATGTGGATTCGCAAGATCTCATAAAAGTCTGCGCTATTTCGCTGCACGACGGAGTCGCAACAGAGCGGCGGTGGGGATTGCCAAACGGCAGATGACAGCGCCCTCCCTCGGTGAAGCCGGTCCGCAGTGAAAATTCGGGGTGATGATGTCTGCCTCCACAGGGTCCATTTGTCGCGCAAACCCCAATTGCATAAGCGGAGGACAAAGAAGGTCTTTACAAAGTCTTTTAATATCAACAATAAGAAAATAACTAAGGTAGCAAACGAACTGAGAGAGATAATACAGAAAAACCAGAACCATAGAAAGGAAACACAAAAAAGGACTAGCATAAACTAGAGAGTCTTTCAGCTGGAGGCGAGGTGAAATGCATCTTTAGCAGGGGAGATACCAGAGAGGAACAAAAAAGTCCAGACGGGAGCCAGAAAAGCTGATATTCCAAAGACAACAACGGGAAGTTGTGACGTCCAGTAGCGGGGATGACACGAATATCAAAGAACTGGCATCTTCCGGCTGCAAGCACTTTGCTTAAGAGGTGAATGAAGCAATCAGCCTCAGGTGAGTCCCAATGCCACGCCTCCAGCGGCTAGTGTGAGAGAGAGAGAGAGAGAGAGAGAGAGAGAGAGAGAGAGAGAGAGAGAGAGAGAGAGGAAGGCATAGACATCCTGGAAGAAAATCAACGCTTCTAATCCAACCTAATGGAGATTAAGAAGTGCTGCAAAGAGGAATGGGCTAAACTGCCCAAAGACAGGTGTGCTAAGCTTGTGGCATCGTATTCAAAAAGACTTACGTTTTTCAGTGCTGCCAAAGGTGCATCAACAAAGTATTGAATAAAGGTACATGTGATTTTTTTAAAGTTGTTTTTTTTTTATAAACTTGCAAATTAAAAAAAAAAAAAAAATGTTTTATTGTCATTAAGTGGTATTGTCTGTAGAATTTTGAGGACAAAAATTAATTTATTCCATTTTGTAATAAGACTGTAACATAACAATATGTGGAAAAAGTGAAGCGTTGTGAATACTTTCTTGTTAGGGCATTTTTTTGATTAAGGCATGGAACTCTTTTCTTGTACTTGCACTCTTTACACTTTGGCTTACAACTTCAAACTTTGTTTACTTGTTTCTCTATCCAACACCTTGAAAAAAAACTGAATAAGCACATTTTGAGAAATGCTGAACTTTGTTTTTGTAGGCTAAAGTGCTAAACGATGTCGTTCTTGTGTAACTGTGTTAAATAGAGTTTTATAAGAAGGGATGTCGTCGTTTTGCCACCTACTGAAACCAAGCAGGGCTAGGTGCAGTCAATGAATGCTAATGTCCGGAAGAAACAGCAACTGGAAACCGGCCAGTCAACATGATTCTGTTAAAAAAAAGTGCACAGTCATGCTCATCAAGACTCTTTGCGGAACTTGACCTGTGACAAAAATCAAGCAGTCATCTCCAAACTACACATACTACGCATGGCGTTTAGATGCATTTACAGTAGATGCAACCACAAAGGCGACTACTGAGGAAAACAATCACAATTGTGAATAAATGTAAATCCAATCAGTTTACAAAAATAAACCTGCTTTCTTCCTTCCACATTCTAAAACATTTACAATTTTTTAAAGAAAAGTGAAAACTCACAGAGAACCAATAAGGATACAGAGCCAACATTTCAACTTCAATGTCATTAATCGAAATAACAGAAGTGCAGCTGCAGTGTTTATGGACTAAACAAAAGTATTTGACACAATTAACGTAATTAACAAATTAGAACAGTGTGGCATCAGAGGGTTGGTCTTGAACTGTGTAAGAATCTACTTAACTAACAGGAAGCAATACATGAAGCTCGGTGGACACACTACAACACTAACTATATCTTGCAGCGTACCCCAGGGCTCAATACTGAGACCAAAATTGTTCAATTTCTATATAAAAGGCATTTGTAAAGTTACAAAGGACTTAAAGTTGGTACTATATTTAAACTGTACAACTATTTACTTTTTCAGGAGTGAACACAAAGATGCTAATCCAAAAAATTACTAAAGAAATTAACAAATTAAAAAGATGGTTTGACATACACAGACTATCTTTGAATCTCAGCAATACTAAACTAATGCTATTCCGTAACAGTAGACGAGAAAGTCAAACACACATATAAATAAACAGAGTATACATTGACAGTGTAAAATAAACATTTATTTTTAAATTAACTGGAAATATTGTATAACAACTATACAACATAAAGTAGCAAGACATATGTCAAAAAGGAAGAACGCTAAATATATATTGGACCAAAAATCACTCCATATTCTCTACTGCTTGCTAGTGTTACCATATCTGAGGTATTGTGTAGAAATATGGGGAAATAACTACAAATGTGTGCTTCATTCACTAAGTGTGTTTCAAAAGAGGTCAGTTATAGTAATGCATAATGTTGGATTCACAGTAAAGAACAATCAAACCCTTTTTTATGTAATCACAAATATTGAAATTCAACGATTTGGTGCATTTGCGAACTGCTAAAATTATGGACAAAGCAAACTGTAACCTGCTACCAAAGAATGTACAACAATTCTTCTCAAAAAATAGGAAAATATTGCCAACGAGAACAATCAAATTTAAAACATTTGTATGCACACACAACACTTAACACTTTAGTATATCAGTATGTGGAATTGAATAATGGAGTGGATTAAGCAAAGAAGTTAAACAATGTACTACTATGATCCTGCTTAAGAAACTGTTCATACCCAAAATGTTTGCAAAGTTAAAGTGCCAATGATAGTCACACACACACTAGGTGCGGTGAAATTATCCTCTGCATTTGACCCATCCCCACAGGGGAGCAGTGAGCAGCAGCGGTGGCCGCGCCCGAGAATACAAGTACAAGGAAGAAGAATCCTGATAAACATTTTAAACTCTATTGAAAAATTAGGTATTGAGAACTGTATTATTTGTGGATATAAATTGTGTAAAAATTGAGAACAGGAAGTGAGCAAATGTGTTAGTTGTTGCTATGAAATTGAAAAGGTACAGGATTAAATAAGCTCTGCTTCTTCCTACTCCTTTTCGGACATGTTTGTTATTGCAGTTTGTTCTTAATGAAAGACTGGAAATGTGTGATACATTATATTGCAACTGTATGCATGTTCTAAATAAACTTAAACCACGCCGCACTGCACCACACCACACTGGTGGAGAGTCTCTTTCAAAAGATGTGCAACGCTTGCTAAAAATGTCATTATGCACATGACACGCTTCTGTATGCGCCGTTTTGTGGGCGGTCTTATTTACGTGGCTCACCTTCGGCAGCGTCTTCTCCCCGTCATCTTTGTTGTAGCGGTGTAGTGTGCAAGGACGGGAGTGGAAGAAGTGTCAAAAGATGGAGCTAGCTGTTTTAATGACATTCAGACTTTACTTAAATCAATAACGAAGCAGCATCTCCTCATCCAGAAAAAACAACAGCGGAAATGTGTCCCATGAAAAAATGTTCGACCGGAACGCTCTAATAACTAAACTCTCTATATATAAGGAATAACTTTACACTACACTACTTTATATTAGAAATGGCAACAGCAGAGGATGAATGTCACATAACAAGAAGATAGAGAAAAATAAGAAGCTTATTGACTACGGTGTCGCCACGGACTACAATGGCGGACGCGAGCAATTTTTCAAGATTTATGCAGATCCCAAATACAGATCAGCAGGTACCAGAAGGTAAGAAAAGTTGCTTTTGCATAATGTTGCAAAACAAAACGCCAGATAATATGTCTTACCTTATACACACACCATAATAATACTCGTGTGTTGAAGCACATCAATCGGTGCGGCTTCATAGTTTACCAGTCATACTAACACATTTTGATAGATTTTCGAGCGCTGTGTATATTGTTCTATACTTTCAATGGAACATATGAAATGTTGGTGTAGTTTATTTGAGTCATATTGCACGCATCTCTTATGTTTGACTGCCATCTACTGGTCACACTAATCATTACACCATGTACCAAATAAAATAGCTTCGAGGTGGGTAAGCTCAACCAAACGTATTCCTGACATTAGGCGCACCAGGTTATAAGGCGCACTGTCAAGTTTTGAGAAAAAAAAAATATTTTAAGTGCGCCTTATAGTTCGGAAAATACGGTAAACAAAGAAAAAATCATATTTGCTGTAGTATGACAAATAATTCACATCCCATGCTTTCAAGTGTATTCACATCATATACCTTTGCAATATGACATATATACAGATTGAGAAGCTACAACCATTTAAACAATTACAGATTCACTTACAATATATTATTAGCACATACACAAACATTTGCAAACACACAGAGTCTGAAATACATCGACAACCGTTCGTACCTCATTTTGCCTCCCAAGTGCGCTAGCTGGATGGTATGGCAATCTTCCTCGCTATTCTACCGCCTTTTTCTAAACAGCATTGAGGGAGCCGCCATTGACGAAGCGATTGTGTTTGTGGCGCAAATGCATAAGTTTTGTTTTCTTAAAGAGGAAACACACAAAGGAAAAAGGTGCCCTTCAAAATAAAAGCACACAAATGAACGGTGTAAGTGACATTCAAAATAAATGAATGACAACATAAAAAATGGAAACAAAATTACATTTACAGCAGTGTCTCCTCTCTGCTTTTCACTGACTAGAACAAAAGGACCTTACGCTCTGTTGGCTTCTCACCAGCCAGTCCGACACATATCAATCTCCTTTGTTGTACGTTTTCTTCTTCTGTCTTCATCCTTCCTTATCTAAAGTGCCTTAATTCCGAAGATATTTTTGGGATGAAGCTGATCACAGGATCTGTGTAGAGGCAATACTGCTCTCCATGTTAAGGGTGTTGCCATGCTGTTTGGCTCATTTGTATTAATATTTCAGCTCCGCAGTGGGATACACCTCTACAGGCTGTATATACATGAATTATGCACTACGTAACATTTTCCACAACCTCATAATCTCACAGCGTCTTTCTGTTTGAGGTGTGTTAAGACCGTGCATTGACCTTTCGGAAAACTGAACAATGGAATATGATAATGGGTAATGGGGTGGGTGGCTGACTTCTATGTTTAGTTTACCAAGCTGTATGGTGCATGTCGTCCTAACAGTTTAAACTGAAAATCTTTATCTGGGTTGTTTCCTGTAGCTGTTTGTGTCACCTAATTACAATAGTTACATTAGCCTTGCGAATTGTTTGACTCCATAGCCTTTCAAGGCAGGTAACTTGCCTTTTAATCCAACAAAGATGAAAAAGTTGGTTGGTTAAAGTTTGTTTCGAACATGTATACAGTTACAACATGATACATTTGATAATTTCCAGTGCGCGGTAAATATAGGTGGACATCCATTATGTTGTATTCTTTTCTTTTAAATGCACGTAGGGATGGATGATGCCTTTCACATTTGAACAGACACGGTACTAACTTATGGTATCTGAGTATTTATCGGTACTCAACGGTACAAATTTGTTGTACAGTGTGCATTCATTTAATATGTTGATAACGATAGCAGTGGTGTCCAGTTGTTTGAGCTTGTTTATTTACACTTCTGATTGTCATTTGCAAGTATGCAGTCATTAGAGTTTTTCCTCTGTGTGTTGCCGTAGCCAAGAAGCCATTAATGTACCAGTCTTGTCCTGTGTTGAGCCTTACAAGGGGTTTGTACTGGAAGTATTGTGCTTATTACAACACCAGCTGCTTGAATGCACTTAGTTGTAGTTTTGATTACCACTTTGATTACCACTTTCAAAACATGTAAAATTGCCAATGCTAATTAATAGCATGTATATAGCATATATGCCGAAAAGTGATTGATCCAGAAGTGATGTCACGTTCAACAGAAGTTTTGAAATATAATAATAATGGATTCGATTTATATAGTGCTTTTCTAGACACTCAAAGCGCTTCACAGAGACGTGAGAACCCATCATTCATTCACACCTGGTGGTGGTAAGCTACTTTCATAGCCACAGCTGCCCTGGGGTAGACTGACAAAAGCGTGGCTGCCAGCTTGCGCCTACGGTCCCTCCGACCACCACCATCATTCTTCATTCATTCACCAGTGTGAGCGGCACCGGGGGCAAGGGTGAAGTGTCCTGCCCAAGGACACAACGGCAGAGATTTGGATGTCAAGAGGCGGGGAGCGAACCTGCAACCCTCAGGTTTCTGGCACGGCCGCTCTACCCACTACGCCATGCCGCCCCTAATATGGTACCTTTGATTTGATGTAAATCAGTACTCTGTTGTACTGACAGAATTTGGTTCTAAATCTATAAAGTACCGAATTCGATATACATACTTAGATGCACCTGTTTACTTTATAACAAAGGGTGCATTCAAGCTTGTAATTTATTTATCTATTTGCTCTGCCAGTACGGTTCGTTTGGTCAAGTGTGAACACAATCTAGCCAACCCAGGACCTGACTAAACGGGTGGACCAAGGACGCCTCAGAGATGGGTCTCACTCCGCTTGCAAGTGGACTCCAATGCTGAATGATGCTAGTGTGAATGCCAATCGCACCAATATATAGGATATTACTTCATGCTTTACAGTTATTTAGTCCACAGACATAAATTCAAGGGTTAATGCTAACCGTACAGAAATTACTGTAAGTAGACACCAAGTATCTTTTTGCAAATTTTTGTTTGCAAAAAGTTTGAACCGATTAATGTGAAAAATATGTATTGGACATGTGACAAGTCTTGAAGTCTATCAATCAATGAACATTTTGGGTTAAGTGGTAAAGTGGTCATTCTCCCAACCTAATGGTTGTGAGTTTGATCTCAAATTGTTATTGAGTTCCTGGGTTTAGGTCATACGTTTTTTGAGTAAATATATACTCCTTACCTGCTGATGGTTTTGGATGTAGAAATAGGAAATGGAAGCAGCCCCATCAATAGCGACGAGGGAACAGCCATGCTCCCACACACCTGGGAAACACTTATTTAACCCTGCGGAACCCGGTGGAAAGTAGACACAGCCAAGTCAATCAATCAATCAATCAATCAATCTTTATTTATATAGCCCTAAATCACAAGTGTCTCAAAGGGCTGCACAAGCCACAACGACATCCTCGGTACAAAGCCCACATACGGGCAAGGAAAAACTCACCCCAGTGGGACGTCGATGTGAATGACTATGAGAAACCTTGGAGAGGACCGCATATGTGGGTAACCCCCCCCCCCTCTAGGGGAGACCGAAAGCAATGGATGTCGAGTGGGTCTGACATAATATTGTGAGAGTCCAGTCCATAGTGGATCCAACATAATAGTAAGAGTCCAGTCCATAGTGGGGCCAGCAGGACACCATCCCGAGCGGAGACGGGTCAGCAGCGCAGAGATGTTCCCAGCCGATGCACAGGCGAGCGGTCCACCCCGGGTCCCGACTCTGGACAGCCAGCACTTCATCCATGGCCACCGGACCTGTGCCCCCCCCCCCCAAGGAAAAGGGGAGCAGAGGAGAAAAGAAAAGAAACGGCAGATCAACTGGTCTAACAGGGGGGCTATTTAAAGGCTAGAGTATACAAATGAGTTTTAAGATGGGACTTAAATGCTTCTACTGAGGTAGCATCTCTAATTGTTCCCGGGAGGGCATTCCATAGTACTGGAGCCCGAATAGAAAACGCTCTATAGCCCGCAGACTTTTTTTGGGCTCTGGGAATCACTAATAAGCCGGAGTTCTTTGAACGCAGATTTCTTGCCGGGACATATGGTACAATACAATCGACAAGATAGGACGGAGCTAGACCGTGTAGTATTTTATATGTAAGTAGTAAAACCTTAAAGTCACATCATAAGTGCACAGGAAGCCAGTGCAGGTGAGCCAGTATAGGCGTAATATGATCAAACTTTCTTGTTCTTGTCAAAAGTCTAGCAGCCGCATTTTCTACCAACTGTAATCTTTTAATGCTAGACATAGGGAGACCCGAAAATAATACGTTACAGTAGTCGAGACGAGACGTAACGAACGCATGAATAATGATCTCAGCGTCGCTAGTGGATAAAATAGAACAAATTTTAGCGATATTACGGAGATGAAAGAAGGCCGTTTTAGTAACACTCTTAATGTGTGACTCAAAGGAGAGAGTTGGGTCGAAGATAATACCCAGATTCTTTACTGATTCGCCTTGTGTAATTGTTTGGTTGTCAAATGTTAAGGTGGTATTATTAAATAAATGTCGGTGTTTAGCAGGACCGATAATCAGCATTTCCGTTTTCTTGGCGTTGAGTTGCAAGAAGTTAGCGGACATCCATTGTTTAATTTCATTAAGACACGCCTCCAGCTGACTACAATCCGGCGTGTTGGTCAGCTTTAGGGGCATGTAGAGTTGGGTGTCATCAGCATAACAATGAAAGCTAACACCGTATTTGCGTATGATGTCGCCTAGCGGCAGCATGTAATTACTAAAGAGTGCAGGGCCAAGAACCGAACCCTGAGGAACTCCGCACATTACCTTAACATAGTCCGAGGTCACATTATTATGGGAGACGCGTTGCATCCTGTCAGTAAGATACGAGTTAAACCACGACAAAGCTAAGTCTGACATACCAATACGTGTTTTGATACGCTCTAATAAAATGTTATGATCGACGGCATCGAAAGCAGCGCTAAGATCAAGAAGCAGCAACATAGATGAAGTCCAGAAATGTTACTTTGGCCTGGCCAGCTGTTTTTGGACAAATCACACCAGGAAGCATGGACAGCTCTGACAAAGGCTGAAGCTACAGCCTAAACTGTTAACAGGTAAGAATAACATATTTATTTCAAATCTATTTGTCTGAACACAAGAAATCTCTACCTAATATTTACAAAAGACATGATGAATGCACTCGATCAATTTTCCATCCCTGAACTCCCAGTTGCTTTTGATGCTGTGTCACCAGGTAAATTAGGTTAGTGTCAAAAAGCTTGGAGTACCTTCTTGTAGGTAGAAAAGCATTATATAAAGAAATCCCAGTCATTATTTTAGTACTATACCTAAGAAAGTTGTCAAGTACTGATAAGATGGAGCTCATACCATTCCTGGTGGAAGAGACCAGGGACTGTTGCAGGGCAATGGATTAGGAAAAAAGTTGACTTACCCTAGATTCTGGCAACCACCATCACACAATGGGTCAAGCATACCATTATAATAAATATAGTTTTTAGCCAAACAGGCCTGACACCAGATCGAGCAGCAAGCTATTTTAAAAGTCTATTACTGTAAAACTTAATGTGAGTAAATGTGTGTTTTAATAAAGACCATGGTCTCTAATTGACTAGCGACCAGTCAATGAGGAAACCATCATCCAAAGTCAGATGGCATAGGCTCCAACTCACCTGTGATCCTGCAGGACAAGCAGGATTAAATGTATGATGATGGACCAAGTAAATAAATGCTCATGTACAGCTATTAATAACTTATTTTGTACTAGTAGTGTCTGTTGAGGAGTGGCGATGGAGCCAATCCTGACTTCTATATCGTATGCATCATGTGAACATCACATTTCAGAACTAAGGATCATTTTGACAATGGGTGATTTTCCAAAAATGCTGCGTTTGGGCCCTTAATAGCTTCTATAGTACAGAAAGTCAATGTGACTGCGACATCATGTGTATTTGTGGTATCATCTGCAGCCTCCAATATCTGTCCATTTACATACAAAAGTAAAACAGTTTTTCAAGGAAAAAGGCCACCTTCTCACTTATCATTGCTAGAATAGGACAGCTGCTGCTGTCAAGGCACCCTTTGTAATTATGGAATTGTATCTTGTTTTATACACAGTATTGTAACAGTCGAAGACGTTTGTACGAACAAGCTGTAACAAACTCAGTCGGCAGGAAAATCACCGCATATTCCAAGTCTCCTACACATATTGTGTATTTCAAAAAGTCTCAACCAAGTATACAGGGGTCATTTACATCGGCCACCCAAACAGAAAATGGCGCTGACAAGCTGCCAATAATGAACATGCATGTTGCTTTGCCTTTCATTTGGGCCGTTTTGCCAGTCTCTGTCTCCAGTCTTTTGTGAGTAGTTATCGAACGGTTTCAACCGGAACAATGTCCAGTCTCATAATAGTGGCCGAAGTTCAAGTATCCACCAGGGCTGTGCTGGCCACGTTCCCAATCTGCACAAGAACATGACAGGGGCCCCCCACCTCTGTCCAGGTCACAGTCACAACAGTCTCGTCATTCGAAGGCTGCAGCACCTGGTAACTGGCTAAAAGGGTCTGTGTCGTCGGGGCTACATGGATCCGCTCCCGTTTTCCTGCTAGTCCTTTATATTTGGATAATGCCAGTCTGTCGTGTGCACACAAGCTCCTCCACCCACACCGGTCTTTGTTTCGCCCCCTGTGTCGACAATGCAACTGAAACTGGGCGGAAATATTTTTCTAGTGTTGCCCCATTGGCAAGCTCTCTCTCCATGGCGAGTTCAAGCGCATCTGCCAGGGTTGTGGGGTGGGCAAGCTGGACGAACAAGCTCTGTTCACCTAGTTTAGGAGCTTTAATGACTTGATCACGTATCGGTTCATTTTGGTTTGACGACATACGCACGCTGACCCAGCCTCTTCATCACGTATCAGTTCATTTTGGCATGATGACATACGCACGCTGACCCAGCCTCTCTATCCTATGAGCAAAGCAGCGAAGCAACCCACCCGGCAGTCTGTCACGGTGCTTAAACTCACAGCGCAGTTTTCAGGAAATTTTTCTGGGTTCAGCAGAGATAAAGCCAACTGTATGACTCTCACCTCCTCAGTCCAGCCTGCTTTATAAGCCACAAGTTCAATTTGTATTTTATAAACTTCCCAGCTTCCTTTTCCTGAAAACTTTAATGTTCTAAATGTGTCGCACACCAACTCATGGACGCCACAATGTTTGTTCTTGTTCGGCGGCATGCTGCGTCATGACATAGATCCGTGATGGCGGTGTTTTTGTCCATTTTGCGCGAAATGCCGGTGACATGGCATCCCTGCTTGATGCAAGCTGCTTTCGGCATATCTATCACACACTCCTACCACCACTTTCATGTGAGCGTTGAAGTCGCCAAACATCCTTTCTCCACAATGCGGTTGGACCATGGGTTGAAACCGAAGCATTTCTGACACCAATTTAATGCTTTGCAGTGAAGAAGGAGATGCACTCTCAGACACTTTATTAACAAGCGATAACAAACTCAGCAAGTCAAAACACACATATTCAAGAGCTACTGTTCGCCACAACTCACGCTCAGACACTCAACACACACACAGTCAAACTCTCTTGCAATCCCCAGCTCTCGCACTCGTCAAATACAACAGCACCGCCCCTCAAATGCGCACACACACAAATCACAGATATTACAGTATATGTTGGTAAAAATGACCATTGCCAACCTAATTTACTATTTTAAAACAACTGCATGCCTTTTTCACTTGTTTTAGTCACTGCTACATTTAATATGAAAATCATAAAACTGCATGACTATTGTATTATCTATCTTTTTCAAATCTTGTTAATTTGAATGCTATTGCTAGAATACAAATAATGATAGAGTTGAGACGAGTTTATAGGCATCTTACAAATACTGACATTTAGAGGTAACCTTCTGATGATGGTTGGTTTTATTGAGAGGGATTCCCCTTCATAACCACCATTAGCATAATACAGTACAATCCATTTCAAGCAGTGAACTGCTGATAAAGGTTTTCACAGACCTTTCTGGCTCAAATGAATGGAACAGTCAAAGGGATCTGGCAGGAGTTACCAGGTCAGCATAGAGGTGAGTGAAAACTGCAGGCCTTTGCATAACCATCCAGGTATTACAGTGCAGTCTCTTGGTGTGTCATTATTAAATACAATCTTCTAATGATAATGATTTACATGACAGTGCTGTTTCCTTTAAATCAATGCTTTATTGCACAAAGACAATTCAAGATTAATACAAACTGTATGCTTTCGTCAGTAATTATATACCGTATTTTTCGGACTATAAGTCGCAGTTTTTTTCATAGTTTGGCCGGGGGTGCGACTTATGTGTGAAATTATTAACACATTACCGTAAAATATCAAATAATATTATTTAGGTCATTCATGTAAGAGACTAGACGTATAAGATTTCATCGGATTTAGCGATAAGGAGTGACAGATTGTTTGGTAAACATATAGCATGTTCTACATGTTATAGTTATTTGAATGACTCTTACCATAATATGTTACGTTAACATACCAGGCACGTTCTCCGTTGGTTATTTATGCGTCATATAACGTACGCTTATTCAGCCTGTTGTTCACTATTCTTTATTTATTTTAAATTGCCTTTAAATTGTCTATCCTTGGTGTTGGGTTTTATCAAGGGACGGCGTGGCGCAGTGGAAGAGTGGCCGTGTGCAACCCGAGGGTCCCTGGTTCAATCCCCACCTAGAACCAACCTCGTCATGTCCGTTGTGTCCTGAGCAAGACACTTCACCCTTGCTCCTGATGGGTGCTGGTTAGCGCCTTGCATGGCAGCTCCCTCCATCAGTGTGTGAATGTGTGTGTGAATGGGTAAATGTGGAAGTAGTGTCAAAGCGCTTTGAGTACCTTGAAGGTAGAAAAGCGCTATACAAGTACAACCCATTTATCATTATTATCATTTAAATAAATGTTCCCAAAAAATGCGAATTATACTCCAGTGCGACTCATATATGTTTTTTTCCTTCTTTATTATGCATTTTCGGCCGGTGCGACTTATACTCTGGAGCGACTTATACTCCGAAAAATACGGTACATAAGTTTGATTAAAAATATATATATATTTTGATTCGTAGTTAAAC
Organism: Nerophis lumbriciformis; assembly: GCF_033978685.3. Classification (NCBI taxonomy): domain Eukaryota; kingdom Metazoa; phylum Chordata; class Actinopteri; order Syngnathiformes; family Syngnathidae; genus Nerophis; species Nerophis lumbriciformis. The sequence goes on along the minus strand of NC_084557.2, from coordinate 30,397,690 downwards.
TTTACATTAATTGAAAATGACAATAGCAAATCTCCACAACATAAACAAAAATTGGGCACCATATTTCAGGGTTTCTAGGACAGGGTTGTCCAAACGTGTTCCACTGAGGGCAGAATAAAAACAATTGATGGGTAGAGGAGCCCACTTTCATCCATTTCCAACGTATTCAACATCGGTATGTGAAGCTGTCCGTACATGAATCCTCATCTTAGCTCTGTGTTAGGTGACAACACAAATTAGTGCAATATAGACAAATATATCTCAGTTATAATCATATTCTTAGAATATACTGAGGGCCAAGGGGAAAAAAAGCTGCAATAAAAAGATCCCTTTTCTAAGACTCTGTTTCCTTTGTTCCAAAAATGCATTGTTAAATGTTTTGTTTATACATTGCTAACAGAAGCATTTGTTCATGTGAAGGCAATAACTATTCGGGAGCACCAGCTGCATATGAGAGGTTGTTCAATGATTGGGTACGCGGTGAGGTGTCAGAGGGTGTGAAATGCAGATGGGACCTTCAGTATGAGTGTCTTTAAATGACAGCACCATGAAAACAGTTTCAAATAAACACAGCAGTAATACCCCACAAAAAAAACTACGACAACAACTGGTACACCCAAAAGACACTATAACAAAGAATAGAAAATGTGACGTCATCTATGAAATCCCATGCAAATCATGCAATAAAACTAATACTGGAAAGACCGGACGATCCTTCAGCACCCGAAAAAAAGGACAAAAAAACGAATGCGAGAAGGAGACTGTTGCAAAGTTCACCAGAACACAAAAACAATCAGCAGAACAAGAAAAAAAAATTGCTATAACAGACCACAGCAGTAGCAACAATCACCTCATGGACTGGGACAAGGGAAAAGTCATATAATCAAAAACAAACAAATACAAGAGATGGATCAAGGAGGCTACGGAAATCAGGAAGCAAGGGGCCAACACCATGAACAGGGACGAGGGGGCTTACATGCTTTCGCACACCTGGGTCGCTGTTCTTCATTGGCGGTGCCAGGGCGGATATGGAAACTTTATTTTTAATGTTTTTCTGACCCGGTCAGCTGTATTTAGACACGTCACACCAGGAAGCTACGACAGCTCTGACGAAGGCTGAAATGTCAGCCGAAACTGTCAACAGTTAAGAAACCTGTCTTACCCAAAAAAAGATTTGTCTGAACACAAGAATTTTAAACATAGTTATTTGAGAAGACAAGATGAATGCAGTTGATTTATAAATGACAGGAGGCATGGCAGAAAATAATTGAGAAAGTGCTATGCATATAGGATATGTACTACTATATGCATTCATTTTACATGACAGTTGTCCTAATACTCAATAAGGAACAGAGGGCAGCCACTGTGTGGCGCTTTGGGACCAGATTCAAGTCTTAAGTCAGTAGTGGTTGAAATGTAATATATGTTGGTGTTAATAAAGTATTATCATTATTGTTCTTATTTGATCTTAATTAATTAAAATTAATACAATGTAAAATGGATGGATGGGTATTGGTATCGTATGATCTGATTGCCAATGATTGCCATTACCCAAACTTTAAGTGCCCTCTTGTTTTCCTTTTTTTTACATTGCTGTTTATAATTGACCTTGCCAAAATGAATGAATACTAATTGAAGAACAGAATATGACTATCTCATTGCAATAGCAAAAGATTGGAAACTTTTCTTCTCGTGCAATCAGATTTGAATTTAAGGCGCTAGATCTTTGTGACAAGGTGTCTGACAATCCTCTGGAGGTCTTGGGCTCGGAGCTTGGTGACCGCTAGCACCTCCTCATGGTTTGCTTTGTTGTTGCTGTCATATTCTGTCACAACCTTATTGGTGATCAGTGAAAGACCCAAGACACGCAAGCCACAATGTCGAGCGACCACCACTTCTGGGACTGTGCTCATACCTGAAAGATGAACAGAAATGAGATGAGAGCTTTTCTAAATGCTGTATCATTCATTTAGTGCATATGATTCAGCATTTTATTCACATACCCCTTGTCATGATCCGTTACCCGGATCATGGCATGATTTATGTTGGTAATGTTTCTGTTTTAGTCTGTTTCCTGGATGCACCTTTTTTCCCTGTTTACTGTTGGTTTCCATGGGCACTGATTCTCCTCACCTGTCTTAGTTTAGCAATTAGTGTTCCCACCAGGTGTTTTGGTTAATCACTCCCCTTTATAGTTTCCTGTCAACCAGCAGTAGTTGCTGGGTCAATGTTTGCTGTAGGCAACATTTACGTTCTCCTGTTTTTTCTCCTCGCTATAGTAAGTTTGTACACACTAGCATTCCTCGTTTTTCACCCTTGGTGACATTTTGTGTTTTTTAGTTCCATGCTTGCTAGTATCCTCAGTTTTGTATTTTTGTCCTGCATTTAATTTATTGAAATACTTCATCTTACCTCCACAATACTCTGTATTGGAAGGAACGCTACCAGCGCAGCAATGCGTCCCCGCAGATGTAACACCCCTTTTACATTTTAACTGGATCACTCATGATGTCTCTACACTGGTCAAAGACTAAATGTCATCAGTCACAATGTTGATCAATGTTTAATCAAGGTGGACAAAAGCGGGTACAGTTCACTGCTCCCATTTCAGCAATCATCTTTTATCACAGTTATCGTATCAGGAGAAGATGCTATAACAATTAAACGTATATACACTTTAGATTTGACAGTGTATAGATTGTACAAATTCGGAAGATAGAATAAAATGCTTGCTGAAATGTGAGGGTTGTATTGCCTTTTGTGAGAAACTATTTGTATGGGATACTACTGGGACAACGTGGCTCGGTTGGTAGAGCGGCCCTGCCAGCAACCTGAGGGTTCCTGGTTCGACCCCCGCTATCCTAGTCACGTCCGTTGTGTCCTTGAGCAAGACACTCCCCCCTGGATCGTGGTTAGTGCCTTGCATGGCAGCTCCCGCCATCAGTGTGTGAATGTGTGTGCGTGAATGGGTGAATGTAGAAATTGTGTCAAAAGACGGATTGGCATATACTAGTTCCCGGCATGCAGTTTTAAGAAGTACCACACTCGAGTTTAGTTATAGGAACTACCCTTCCCCATAGAGACTTTTTCTTTTCACGTTCGCACATGGCTCGGAATGCTGGGGACCTTGGTAAGAAACATGCGTGACGCATATCCGCCTACGACCCGTGACGTATTACTTTAGCGCCTCACCAACCAATGCAAAACAACCCACAACCCGCCCGCGAAAAGTGAACAGAGAAACAACACAAGCAAGAATGGAGACCTCGGAGACTACTGTGTTCATGATCGTCTGCTTGCAAGGAATAATAACAATGGGTGGTAAAATTCGGCATCTACTAACGTTAATGGAAGAGGAATCCAGCGACAGGCGATATTTCTTTGTTTCATGGAAGACAAAAGGATAGCAACGCGTCGCAGATGAAGAAGGCGACAAGTAAGCCACTTGTTATTATTAATTACTGTATGTGCTGATTGTATAGGCCTACGTATCCCATACTTGCCAAACTTGAGACCTCCGATTTCGGGAGGTGGGGGGGCGGGCGGGGGGAGTGGTTGGGGGCGGGGCGTGGTTAAGAGGGGAGGAGTATATTTACAGCTAGAATTCACCAAGTCAAGTATTTCATATGTATATATATATAAGAAATACTATGTCAAGTATTTCATATATATATATATACAAATATATACATATATATACAGTATATATATATATATATATATATATATATATATATATATATATATATATATAAAATAAATACTTGACTTTCAGTGAATTCTAGCTATAAATATATATTTCTTTTATTTTATATATATATATATATATATATATATATAAAATAAATACTTGAATTTCAGTGTTCATTTATTTACACATATACACACACACAACACTCATCTACTCATTGTTGAGTTAAGGGTTGAAATGTCCATCCTTGTTCTATTCTCTGTCACTATTTTTCTAACCATGCTGAACACCCTCTCTGATGATGCATTGATGTGTGGCACGCACAAAAGTGCTTTCATCAAATGCACTAGATGGCAGTATTGTCCTGTTTAAGAGTGTCACAACATTGCTGTTTACGGCAGACGAACTGCTTTACGGTATACAAAAACGTGACTGCTGTTGCTGTGTGTTGTTGCCGCGCTGGGAGGACGTTAATAAAACTGCCTAACAATAAACCCACAAAAGAAACCAAGAACTCGCCCTCCATCATTCTACAGTTATAACGTGATTGGGCAGGTAGGGCCTGAATTTCGGGAGATTTTCGGGAGAAAATTTGTCCCGGGAGGTTTTCGGGAGAGGCGCTGAATTTCGGGAGTCTCCCGGAAAATCCGGGAGGGTTGGCAAGTATGACGTATCCTATAAGTAAACATTCCAGGAGGTAGTCGACTGTTAGTATTGAGCGGATTACAAAATGTGGATATTTTAGACGCTATGCATTTTTCCTGGTGCTGTTGCGATCTTGTAAACAACTCTGTGGGACTTTTTAAAAATGGCGGGTCTGTGTTGGGGCTAGTTGGCGCAGCACGTCAGTTCAACCAATCACCAAACACCTATGTATTTTAGTTCCTATGGGACTCAGTTTGGGACTACTTATAAAATACTAAACGGTCTAGCTCCATCCTATCTTGCTGATTGTATTGTACCATATGTCTCAGCAAGAAATCTGCGTTCTGAGAACTCCGGCTTATTAGTGATTCCCAGTGCCCCAAAAAAGTCAGCGGGCTATAGAGTGTTTTCTATTCGGGCTCCGAATAACAGTGAGAGATGCTACCTCAGTAGAAACATTTAAGTTCCATCTTAAAACTAATTTGTATACGCTAGCCTTTAAATAGACCCCTTTTTTAGACCAGTTGATCTGCCGTCTCTTTTATGCTCTGCCCTCCTCTCCTGCGTGGAGAGGTTATTAGGTGACTACAGATGTTGCGCTAGCTGTTCAAAGTCGGGACCCGGGGTGGACCCCTCATCTGTGCATCAGTTGGGAACGTCTCTGCGCTGCTGACTTGTCTCCACTCAAGTTGATCCCCTGCCTGCCCCACTATGGACTGGAATCTCACACTACGGCGTGGCGAAGTTGGTAGAGTGGCCGTGCCAGCAATCAGAGGGTTGCTGGTTACTGGGGTTCAATCCCCACCTTCTACTATTCTAGTCACGTCCGTTGTGTCCTTGGGCAAGACACTTAAGCCCTTGCTCCTGATGGCTGCTGGTTAGCGCCTTGCATGGCAGCTCCCGCCATCAGTGTGTGAATGTGTGTGTGAATGGGTGAATGTGGAAATACTGTCAAAGCGCTTTGAGTACCTTGAAGGTAGAAAAGCGCTATACAAGTACAACCCATTTATCATTTATTTATTTACTATTAACTAGATCCACTCAACGTCCATTGCACCGGTGGGAGGGTTCCCCACATCTGTGGTCTTTCACATTGTATCCCATTAGGTTGAGTTTTTTCTTGCCCTGATGTGGGATCTGAGCCGAGGATGTCGTTGTGACTTGTGCAGCCCTTTGAGACACTTGTGATTAAGGGCTATATAAATAAACTTTGATTGATTGATGATTGAGTTTAGACCCTGCCTCAGAGTAGGAGCTAATATGGTTATAGGATCTGTGGGCCGTAGTCCCTAGTTCCTGTATGTCGGAACACGACGAAAAAGGTTATAGGAACTCTAAAAAGTCAGAAAACGATTAAAGCTCTTTGAGTACCTTGAAGGTAGAATGATATATACAAGTATAAGCCATTTACCGTTACTGTTTAACTTAAACAATTACATCATCATAGAATTATAAAAAATATTTAAGATATGTATAGCGCAATACAATTTTAAGGTTGAATTCAATATTTTTAAAATAAAATCCTATTATCTTGAAATGATCCTTTTAGCTTGTAACTTGTTTAAGGACAATTAATGAAATACTTAGAAATATCACATTTCCACCCCAAAAATTATTGTAGTACACCTAAAAATAAAGCTGTAATCCGTTAAAAAATCATGTTTAACCTGAAAGCATGACAAGTCAGCATTTGATTGCATATTGATGATAATTGTCCACATTGTACATATAATTTTTCTCTTGAGGACAGCATGAGGGATCTGCACTCACCAACGGCATCAGCCCCAAACTTCTGCAGAACCTTGCACTCTGCAATGGTCTCATATGTGGGTCCGGCAACCACACAGTAAACTCCTTCTTGCAGGAAGCTGCCACAGTTCTGTTCTTTTGCAGTCTGAAGAGCCAAAGTTCTCAGGTCACGGTCATAGGCGTCCGACATGCAAGGAAAACGCACTCCAAAACTGACAAGGAAAAAGAGTTGAACTATAAATAAGCTATGTAAGATACGCTAGTGTGAGGGATTACATGTTTAAAGTCCTGATCTAACATTGTAAACTTGATAATGATGATTGTGTTACCTGTCATCATTGTGCCCAATCAGAGGATTCTGTCCACAAAAACCTGGCAGGTTAATATGATCTTTAATGACCATAATGTCACCGACATTGTAGTTGCCATTAAGTCCACCCGCTGCATTTGTCACAATCAGACTTTTCACACCCATCAGGGAGAAGACTCGCACAGGGTACGTCACCTACAGCCACAGACACATTTTTCATTCATGAACAAAGGGGTGAATAATAAACAGTGCAAACATTTTATATGTTTTTTTTAACAGAGTAGCAGAATCTAAACAAAAGTGTATGTGTATAAAAGACACCTTTCACAGAAACGACCACTATACTCAAGACCAAAGAGCGATTAAAGAACTTCAGGGACAAGACTGCCAACATTCACAAGAGAAGAGACATGTTTTGCAACAGTAATTTGAAAATGAAATAAATGCAGAATAATAGTCAATTACCCTCACTCTGGAGCAAAATCTTACCTCCTAGAGCAGGGGTGTCAAACTCATTTCAGCTCAGGGGCCACATGGAGGAAAATATATTCCCAAGTGGGCCGGACTGGTAAAATCATGGCTTGATAACTTAAAAATAAAGACATCTTCAGATTGTTTTCTTTGTTTAAACATAGACAAAATGCATTCTGAAAATGTACAACTCATAAAGTTTTGGGGTTTTTTACACTTACTTTCTACACCGTTAATAGTACTTTCTGATTAAATGATGTGATAATGTTCATCAGTCAGATAGGTGGAATTGAGTCTGGCAGAGTTGTAAAATGCTCTCATTGCCGTTAATTTTTAATCTATCAGAAGATGAAATGAATGATAAGATCAAAATCAAATTACAGAATGTTATTAATATAATTTACAATTTTTTCTCAACCAATGCACTAACTAATTCAAAAATTGTTGCTCATTTTTATATTTTTGTATACAACCTGTTGGCGGGCCTGATCTGGCCCGCGGGCCATACGTTTGACACCCCCTGTCCTAGAGGAAGGAAGACTGTGATTAAGCTGAGCTTCCAGTTCAGAAATAAACAAGAGGAACTCATTATTAGAACCACAGTTACCAAAATGAAGCACCGGTGACACATTTAGCTGTAAAGAATTAGAATGATAAATTACCTATAATTTCGCCCCTGTTTAAGAAGATATAGGGCCTGATCTTCTAAGATCCAAATATCAAGCACTAAGACTGCACGTACAAATTGATAAGAAGTGCAAATGTGGCACAGACTACCCTATTTAAATGAGGTTTTTGCACGTACTACCGGCATTATGTGCCTATGGAAACAACATTTTCCCTCCACATTCATGTCATCATGCTCAGACCTGTGGGGTCTTGCAATGTTGAACAAAAAGCACACATTTATAATCTGACAACAAACAATCCCGAGCACGATGACGGTAGGTCATCACAACACCGCAGCGTATTCTAAACAGTGTATGGAATGATCCATACGCAAAGACAATGTAGGAAATATGTTACCATAATATATTTCCTATATGTAAAAAGTCTGACTAACACCGTTTTTAAAAAAAACACCAGCAAACACCAAAATTGTTTTTGTCACTTGTTTAACTCAGCCCCTTATGTCATATAGCAGCTATACATTTGTATAATGATATTGCTGAATAGACAGTATGTGTAATATTTGTTTTCTTGACAGTCCATATTGGCAAACTATATTGCCAAAAGTATTTGGCCACCTGCCTTGACTCACATATGAACTTGAAGTGCCATCCCATTCCTAACCCATAGGGTTCAATATGATGTGGGTCCACCTTTTGCAACTATTACAGCTTCAACTCTTCTGGGAAGGCTGTCCACAAGGTTGCAGAGTGTGTCAATTGAATTTTTCGACCATTCTTCCAAAAGCGCATTGGTGAGGTCACACACTGATGTTGGTTTGAGAAGGCCTGACTCTCAGTCTCCGTTCTAATTCATCCCAAAGGTGTTCTATCGGGTTCAGGCCAGGACTCTGTGCAGGCCAGTCAAGTTCATCCACACTAAACTCTGTCATTCATGTCTTTATGGACCTTGCTTTGTGCAGTGGTGCACAGTTATGTTGGAAGAGGAAGGAGCCCGCTCCAAACTGTTCCCACAAGGTTGGGAGCATTAAATTGTCCAAAATGTTTTGGTATCCTGGAGCATTCAAAGTGCCTTTCACTGGCAATAAGGGGCCAAGCCCAAATCCTGAAAAACAACCCCACACATGCATTCCGAAATGTACCGTTCTCCTGGCAACCTCCAAACCCAGACTCATCCATCAGATTGCCAGATGGAAAAGCGTGATTCATCACTCCAGAGAAGGCGTCTCCACTGCTCTAGAGTCCAGTGGTGACGTGCTTTTCACCACTGCATCCGACGCTTTGCATTGGACTTGGTGATTTATGGCTTAGATGTAGCTGTTCGGCCATTGAAACCCATTCCATGAAGCTCTCTGTGTACTATATGTGGGCTAATTGGAAGATCACATGAAGTTTGGAGCTCTGTAGCAACTGACTGTGCAGAAAGTCGGCGACCTCTTTGCACTATGTGCTTCAGCATCCGCTGACCCCTCTCTGTCAGTTTACCTGGCCAACCACTTCGTGGCTGAGTTGCTGTTGTTCTCAAACTCTTCCATTTTCTTATAATAAAGTGGACAGTTGATTTTGGAATATTTAAGAGCGAGGACATTTCACGACTGGATTTGTTGCACAGGTTGCATCCTATGACAGTTCCACACTGGAAATCACTGAGCTTCTGAGAGCGGCCCATTCTTTCACAAATGTTTGTAGAAACAGTCTCCATGCCTAAGTGCTTGATTTTATACACATGTGGCCGGGCCAAGTGATTAGGACACCTGATTCTGATCATTTGGATGGCTGGCCAAATACATTTGGCAATATAGTGTATGTGGGATGGAGCTGCACCGCAATCCTTTTTCACAACCATTTCTGCGCAACTGCCAGTTTGCAGATCCTTTCTGGTTGTACTAAATATAGATCCAAAAAAAGGCAACCGCAGAACAGTTTCCAAATCAATCTTGATCATTTATATTTGCATCTTCTTCTCCCAGTATTCTGAGCGTTCTGAAGATCAGCAAATATTTAGCATATGCATGAAGACAGACACTCTAAATCAGTGGTTCTTAACCTGGGTTCGATCGAACCCTAGAGGTTCGGTGAGTCGGCCTCAGGGGTTCGGCAGAGCCTCCGACGCGGAGGTCAAGACACACCCGACTCATCGTGTAAATAAAAACTTCTCCCTGTCGGCGTATTATGGATACCCCCAAACAATGTTCCCTCTAATTTTCCATATGTGTGAGCAAACACAAAAACTCCTTGAGCATTCAGTGGAGCACATGTGAGCGACGTCAGACCTGCAGCACACCTGTCCCAAACCTGACTAAATAACAAGTTCAATGTTTTATTATTGTAATCAAATGACAGCAGTCATTTCCATGAGATTATTTTCTAATATAAGTGTTTAGGCCCACTTACAATGACTATAACATATTGTTTTTCATGAGCTGTGTACTAGTATTATATGTCTGGGTGGGGGTCCTGCTTTGGAAATAATGTGTATCCCTTTCAGATATCACATTTAGTTCCCACTAAAACATTCACATGTTGCACAATGAGATGTAAACATGGGATCATGTGTACATTCCTGCAACTTTGTTTGTAAAATATGTCTTTATTAGTATTTCTTTAATATAATAACATAATTTTATGACATACTTGCCAACCCTCCCGGGTTTTCCGGGAGACTCCCTAAATTCAGAGGCTCTCCCGAAAACCTCCCGGGACAAATTTTCTCCCAAAATTCAGGCAGACTCAGGTCCGCAACAGCGTACCTGCCCAATCACGTTATAACTGTAGAATGATCGAGGGCGAGTTCTTGGTTTCTTATGTGGGTTTATTGTTAGACAGTTTCATTAACGTCCCCCCAGTGCGGTAACAACACACAACAACAGCAGTCACGTTTTTGTCTACCGTAAAGCAGTTCGTCTGCCGTAAACAGCAATGTTGTGACACTCTTAAACAGGACAATAATGCCATCTAGTGCATTTGATGAAAGCACTTGTGTGCGTGCCACACAGCAATGCATCATCAGAGAGGGTGTTCAGCATGGTTCGAAAAATAGTGACAGAGAATAGAATAAGGATGGACAATTCAACCCTTAACTCAACAATGAGGAGATGAGTGTTATGTGTGTGTATATGTGTAAATAAATGAACATTGAAATTCAAGTATTTATTTTATATATTTATATATATATATATATTATATAAATATATATATATATATATATATATATATATATAAATATATATAATAAAATAAATCTATATTTATAGCTATAATTCGCTGAAAGTCATGTATTTCTTATATATATATATATATATATATATATATATATATATATATATATATATATATATATATATATATATATATATATGAAACACTTGACTTAGTATTTCGTCAAGTATTTTTTATAAATATATATATATATATATATATATATAATAAAATAAATATATATTTATAGCTAGAATTCATTGAAAGTCAAGTATTTCTTATATATATATATATATGAAATACTTGACTTAGTATTTCGTCAAGTATTTCTTATATATACAGTATATGTATATATATATATATATATATATATATATATATATATATATATATATATATATATATATATTAAATACTTGACTTGGTGAATTCTAGCTGTAAATATACTCCTACCCTCTTAACCACGCCCGCCCCCGCCCCCCACCTCCCGAAATCGGAGGTCTCAAGGTTGGCAAGTATGTTTTATGATTATGGTTCGGGTTCGGTGAATGTGCATATGAAACAGGTGGGGTTCGGTACCTCCAACAAGGTTAAGAACCGCTGCTCTAAATGGATTGTGCTCTCTGTTTTGTTCACTGAAGAGACAAAATCCTCTGCACACAACCTTAATAGATCAGCAGCTATTAAGTTCGTACGTGTTTTAACACACGTAAACCTTTAGTAGATCAGGCCCATAATATTTACATGTAACAAGGAATATTATGTACATGTAACCTGCCTGGTCCAGCCCGTGAAAACCTGGGTTTGTCAAATGAGAGTGCAAGAGCGCTAGTCATCGAGCCAAGACTAAGTCGTCGACTTGACTCGTGGACAAACTTTGAAGGTGTCATGGAGTGAGGTTTACACACGTACCGCAGAACAACACTAGGTAGCATCTCCAAATGTTTCCTAGTGAACACCTAAATGACTCAAGAAGGCTGAGGCAAATGGGATGTGGTCAGATGAGACCAAAATTGAGCTATTTGGTAGAACACAATTCCCACTCTCCGCCATGGAAATGAAAACATTCACTTTTGGGGCACAGAAATACTTAATTGCATTGAGAGGCTGATGAATCCGGTCATGTACTGTGGATGAGAACCTTCTGGTGTCAGCAAGAACACTGAATGGTAATGGTTGTGTCTATCAGAATGACTATGACACAAAGCATATGGCAGTGACACAAGAAGAAATACATTAAGATCCTTGAGTGCCCTATAAGGACTTTGGTCTTTAATCCCATAAAAAATGCGGTAGAGGGAGCCGGAACTTCAAGTTGCCAAGCGACAACCTTGAAACCTCCTGGATTTGGAAAGTAACTGTGAAGAGGAGTGGACCAAAATCCCCCCTGAAATGTGACCAACTATTATACAATAAACTTCTGCCCTGATCGCCAACAAGGGTTTCTCCAACAAGTATTTATATCAGGGGTCTGCAAACTAAAGCCTGCGGGCCAAATACGGCCCGCCAGCGTCCAAAATCCGGCCCGCGGGAAGTCTCAAGTTTTTTTATTTATTTGTTCAACCACTTCTATGTTAGCTACCTCTCTTTGTTTGTAATGTATATTTTCTGCTGGATCTACTCTCTATGTGATGCTGCCTTTTTTTTTTTTGCTGCAGCGGTTACATCTACTGTAATACTGTACATCAGGGGTGTCCAACTCATTTTAGCTCAGGGGCCGCATGGAGGGAAATCTGCACACACGCGGGCCAGACTATTAAAATCATGGCATTAAAACAAAAAAAATGAAGACAACTTCAGATTGTTTTCTTTGCCTTACTTTGGCCAAAAATAGAACAAACACACTCTGAATATAGTACAATAAAAGTATAGAAAAGAACACCCGGCAGCGGTAAAGTTTAGATCAGGGGACCCCAAACTACGGCCCGTGGGCGGAATATGGCCCGCCAGCGTCCAAAATACGGCCCGCGGGAAGTCTCAAGTTTTTTTTGTTTTTTTTCCTTTCTAATCTATTTTCTACCGCTTGTTACTCTCGTGGTCTCCTAGCCGCATAGTCAAATCATATTGTGTAAAAATGCATTTTCCCATCAATAATGTGACATAATCGCGCTCACGCCGGCACTGCGGCGAGTGCGCACTCATTTAGTCAATGAGCGCATGAGGAATATATATATATATATATATATACACACACACACACACACACAAACAGCCTGGCAACCGGCCTAATTTTTTTAACCCAATGCGGCCCCCGAGTCAAAAAGTTTGGGGACCCCTGATTTATACACATTTTATTGGGATCAAATATTTATTTCAATTAAAAGATCAAAAGTATAAATTTTATTTTTACATCTTAGTCTGTAGTGTATTGTCCGTCTTCCTCTGTTAAAAGAAACCCACTATAAAAATGATCGACATTTCCTGACTTTTGTAAGGGGTACAATTACAAAATCCGCACAGGATGAAATATTTTGTCACTCTCCGTATTGGACTGACATCATGATGATTCATAAGAGAATGCGACAAAATACGAGCAATGAAATAAAGGCAGGGTTACATCTGTTTTAAAACATATTTTCAAAGTCAACCACAGGACGGTACAGTACATCCCGATTGCAGTTACTCCTGATATGTTCCAACGGGAATTGGGTTAATCATACTTGTACTTTATTTTGATTCAGATCCGGATTAAATATCTTTTTTTTCACTTTTACAGTTGCAATCTGGACTTTACCGTAGTAGTTGTGTTGTATGTAAGCCTGATACATTTTTGATATATAGTTTATATGTATACACAAGGGTTACTATAATTTTCTTAATAAGTGACTTCCTAAACTATAGTAAGAAGCACAGAAATATCAATAATTGAATTTATGTTGATGTTTTGCAAGTATTTATCAAATTGCTGTGAGACACTGCACACAATATGCTATGGCATGAGATAGGGTTATTGGCAAAAGTGCAATAATGGGAATCACACAAGGAAAGACAAATGTTTTATGGTTGCATGCTTACCTTTTTGCAAGAATTTCTACATGTTCATAGGTTGTCGGGGTTGTTCGATGACACACATTCGATGACTTTATTATGAATCAAAGCCGTCTAATGTCCTGGATGGACTTATATTGCAGCTCATCTATATTTAGTGTTCATATAAAATATGAAACTGGATTTTATGATTTACTGGGGATATCACTGACTTTATGTGAAGACGGCACATCCCAGCTTGTAATAAAATAAAACCATAAAACAATAATCTCAACAATATGCCAAAGGTCAATCTCCTGCTGTCACAGGTTTTAACCAATGTGACATCTTTCAGCACACACAGCAACGTTTTCTTAGATGCTGCATACTTTATTGTATTTGCAGATAAAACAATTCCAGCGACTGTAAACCAATAAAATATAAACTTTTAGTTATAATGTAGTACAACAAAACATACATAACACAACAAATACATGTCTACAGTGGAACAGAGACACCGGTGCATAGAATAATATGTATCATAGGCATCAAAAACTACAGAAAATAATGTTAAAGGGGAACATTTTCACAATTTCAGAAGGGTTAAAACCAATAAAAATCAGTTCCCAGTGGCTTATTTTATTTTTCAAAGTTTTTTTCAAAATTTTACCCATCACGCAATATCCCTGAAAAAGCTTCAAAGTGCCTGATTTTAACCATCGTTATATACACCCGTCCATTTTCCTGTGACGTCACATAGTGAAGCCAACACAAACAAACATGGTGCACAGAACAGCAAGCTATAGCGACATTAGCTCGGATTCAGACTCGGATTTCAGCGGCTTAAGCGATTCAACAGATAACGCATGTATTGAAGCGGATGGTTGTAGTGTGGAGGCAGGTAGCGAAAACGAAATTGAAGAAGAAACTGAAGCTATTGAGCCATATCGGTTTGAACCGTATGCAAGCGAAACCGACGAAAACGACACCACAGCCAGCGACACGGGAGAAAGCGAGGACGAATTCGGCGATCGCCTTCTAACCAACGATTGGTATGTGTTTGTTTGGCATTAAAGGAAACTAACAACTATGAACTAGGTTTACAGCATATGAAATACATTTGGCAACAACATGCATTTTGAGAGTGCAGACAGCCCAATTTTCATCAATTAATATATTCTTTAGACATACCCTCATCCGCGCTCTTTTCCTGAAAGCTGATCTGTCCAGTTTTGGAGTTGATGTCAGCAGGCCAGGGAAGCTAGGGTCGATATTCTTCTCTTGATCATCTTCGGTGGCTTAAGGGACAGTAGAAGTGGTGTGAGCCAAGACATCCAGGGGGTTTAGCTCGCTCGTCTGCGGGAACAAACTGCCGCCATTGCTTGCCGTGCTACCGAGGTCCTATGTCCCTGAATAGCTCACACACTCCGGCAGATTCAATGGGGGTCTGGCAGCAGATTTCTTTGACTTTATCGTTGGAAATGCATCTGCTTTGAGTGTCGCAGGATATCCACACATTCTTGCCATCTCTGTCGTAGCATAGCTTTCGTCGGTAAAGTGTGTGGAACAAACGTCCAATTTCTTGCCACTTTCGCATCTTTGGGCCACTGGTGCAACTTGAATTGGTCCCTGTTCGTGTTGTTACACCCTCCGACAACACACCGACGAGGCATGATGTCTCCAAGGTACGGAAAACAGTCGAAAAAACGGAAAATAACAGAGCTGATTTGACTCGGTGTTTGAGAAAATGGCGGATTGCTTCCCGATGTTGTGACGTCATCGCTTCGAGAGCGAATAATAGAAAGGCGTTTAATTGGCCAAAATTCACCCATTTAGAGTTCGGAAATCGGTTAAAAAAATATATGGTCTTTTTTCTGCAACATCAAGGTATATATTGACGCTTACATAGGTCTGGTGATAATGTTCCCCTTTAACCGAGATTGAATAAACATTTAAACAAACTTGAAAATAAATCTAGCCCCATATTGTAGTTCATGTACAACTATTTAATGGGTTCATGCTCACAAAATATGTTTATTGGTGTAGGTCATGCCTGCGGCAATCCTCATAACGGGATGAAAACAATACCTCTCAGAGGTAATGAACGATGACGGTGCCAGGACAACAACATTTTTATATTTTTTGATTTCAAATCTATTTCTTGGACTATTATGTATAATTTCTAAAACCTTTCTGCACAAGCACTTACAGTTTGTAGGTTGTAGCCTTCATAGAAGTGAAATCGGCCCTGCATGCAGACACATTCCTGGCCCTGCAGCTTCCCAAAGACCAGTTGACCAGCATGGCCTGCCACTGCACAGCGTACAAACAGTATAAAGACATTTCTTGCCATTTGTGAAAAAAACAACAAAAAAAACATAAAAACATACCGGTGCTAGTCGGGAAACGTGGAATGTTCTGGTAAGGAAAAGCTATTTTGTCCTCCAGCAAGTCAGCAAGGCCGCCTAAGCCCGACCCACAAATGATGGCGACTTTCGGCTGCTTGTTTGCATGGGCCAGCAACCAGTCTGCGGTCTCCTTGTAGTCCTCATAACTGGATTATAAAGCAAGTGGAAATATAATGATTATCATTGTATACTGTAACTAATAATACCACAAGGAACACTTATCTTCATTTATACAAACATTTAACCACAATCAATAGTGGATTTTAATTAGACATGGATGAATTGTTTTAATATGCACAAATAATTCTAAAAATGTGTCTGCGAATGTTGTTTGGTACCATTGGTAGTGTAGTGTATTGCTAGTTAAGTGAGTTGCTACTTTGTGCAACCTTCTAATCACGTAGTTTTAAAAGCGGTGTTGTAAAGCTATATACGGTAATGTACAATATTATGTACCACAGAATGGAAATTGGTTATTTCCAATATATTTTTACATGAGACATTTTACAGCAGGGATTTTCAACTGAATTGTTTTAGAGGCCACATTTCTAGAAAGCTAAGGACAGGGGAGGCCGGACCTCTTCCTTCACTTTCAGTCTTATTTTGTATATTTTGGAGAACCAGCATCGTCTACCGTAGACATTTGAATTTGGTCTATTCATTTTGTCAGATAGGAAGGGGCAGGGATGCGATGTTTATTTGCACTGCGACACATCCGAAATTAAAGAGTTGGACAATATCGGAATATCAGATATCGGCAAAAAGCCATTATCGGACATCCCTAACATACATACATATATATATATATATATATATATATATATATATATATATATATATATAATGTACATGTTCTTAATAAAAACAATTTAGGTACGTGGCTCTCATGGAAAATAAGGACTTCAAAAAAATTAATAAAAATAATGTCCTCCCAAAATCCAATAGTCTAGGCTCCAGGATTAAATGATGCATTTTAATTGGATACATCCTCTGTGGCTTAAGTTCAAAACACAATTATATTATGAAATGCCAACATATACCAGAACACAAGGGACACGCAAATATGGACAACTTGGACGTGATTTTTCTCATTCAACTTTTTATGTTGGATTTTATTAAATTGTGTCAGTAAATCAACCTACTAAAGTGGTCTGTAATGGTGTAAAAAGAGAACTTTATTTGTGCGATTAGGATCACCTAATTGATGGTAAAGCATTGTAAACAAAAACAGCCTTATGACGTCACGCAGCCGGGGGCGGCCCCTTAGCTGTCCGTGGTGCTGCTCGCGATCCCGACTCGCAAAAGAGCAAGATCACCGTCGATGAGAAACTATTTAAAATGTATTTGTATGTATACATGTATTTATAAAACGATTATAATATTCACCATTCCACTTGTTGTGCCGCCTGTTTTGGTGCCCTAAAAGCTGATCTCCTAGAATGAAGCTAGTGTTGCCTTACAGCGACTTATCTCTGCAACACTTAGTGATGTTAATCCTTTTACGCTTCAATATTCATAGCTATTCTTACGCGATGTGACTGATCGGATGTTGCTCTATTTGCTCATTGAAGCCGTAACTTCCTTGACGAATAAACAACAAGCTGTAGAGCCGAGCAGATCTTACCTGTACGAAGCTTCCATGTCTTCCAGATGAGCTGGATACAATTTGAATGGAGTGAGAAACTATCTAACTATCTAATTTCACTTCCACTATTTAAAGGAGAGTTTACAGGCGGACTGTGAATGACGTCACCGCGCATGGGCAGGATGGTCCGGGCCAAAAACGTGCTGACTTTGCACGAGACTGCTTACCGATTCCTTTTCCAGCCTGGGAGAATGAAATAATACAAATTGCATATACATTTTAGGCAAACAAACGAAACAAAACAAAATGAATATATGTATATATTAATCCGGTTGAAAATGCATTTTTATAAAAATACTTGCAAAGAAGTTGTGTACATTTCAAAATAATCTGTGTTTTGAATCAAACTATCAATATACACTTGTAGTAATTAATGATGTATTATTTGATGGTGAAATAAGAATTGAAAAAAAAAACATAACGGAAACAATAAACTCTTTTCCTCATATTTTGTACTTTATATTCAAATATTAAATCCAGACATTTTTTTTTTCATTTCATTCATGTATTTATTTATTTCAGGCAATGACATAAAAAATAATAATAACAAAAAAAGTACAAAGTTGACAACACATGATAATATAAATGAATATAGTGCAAAAGGTAATGTATAGTCAGTGTTGGGTTAGTTACTGAAAACCAGTAACTAGTTACAGTTACTAGTTACTTTATTTCAAAAGTAACTCAGTTACTAACTCAGTTACTTACACCAAAAAGTAATGCGTTACTGTGAAAAGTAACTATTTAGTTACTTCTTTTTTTTTAAGGCTCTCATTGATGCCCTTTTAGCCTTCATTGCAGTACTGTTATTGCACTGGAGAATAATACAATGTGTTGATCAACTTGACATGCATTTGCATCACTGAACTCTGCTAAGCAATGTGCTCTACATACAACACACAAAGACAAAGATATGTTTCAAAGGGCCAGTTTATTTCAGGCCAAAACAAATTGACAAAACTATTGTAAATAGCTGCAACATAACATACATAAGTAACAAACAGCATAATGACAACATAGCTGTAAAGCTGGCTTCACCCAAGGAAGGCACACATGACTTACACAAAGCCTAACCACGCATTTTTGTTCTCAAGGAATTGTGAAATAAAATCATGTATTCAGGAGATCAACACTGTAGTGAAGCCCAGAACACTCTACACATTTCCCCAGTTTTAGTTTAGAGATAAGGAAAGATTGGCCTGGCCCACTAGCATCCCTCTTTATGTTTGTGAACTTTATAGTCTATACATTTAGAGTGATGTGATAATCAAACATTCTAGAAGTCTAGAATGAAAGAGTATATAAGAGAATTGACAGAGTGTGTACCTTCAATGATGAGCAGAGGCAGAGTTTGGAGTGTTTTCTTTAGCTCGCTTTCCATGTTTATGTGCTCACTGTCCAGGTACTTGGAACATGTTTTCCGTGCCATTTGTTGTTTGACGCCGGTATCATGCTAATTAGCTGCCTGAAAACGTGTGACTCCACTGTAGAAATAGCCTGCATGTCTTCTAGCACATACGCTGCAATGGCTCTATCAATGTTGTCCTGGCTAGCAGTGGCCGTGCCAGCAATCTGAGGGTTACTGGTTCAATCCCCACCTTCTACCATCCTAGTCACGTCCGTTGTGTCCTTTAGCAAGACACTTCACCCTTGCTCCTGATGGGTGGTGGTTAGCGCCTTGCATGGCAGCTCCCTCCATCAGTGTGTGAATGTGTGTGTGAATGAGTGAATGTGGAAATAGTGTCAAAGCGCTTTGAGTTCCTTAAAAAGGTAGAAAAGCTATACAAGTATAACCCATTTACCATTTATGTAGCTGTTTCAGCAGATTTGAATTGCTGTTTTGGGCAGTATTCCCGGGCGCGGTCACTGCTGCAGCTCACTGCTGCTGCTCACTGCTCCCCTCACCTCCCAGGGGGTGATCAAGGGTGATGGGTCAAATGCAGAGAATAATTTCACCACACCTAGTGTGTGTGTGACAATCATTGGCACTTTAACTTTAAGTAGATGGGATCTTTGATCCAAGACACAACTTACATTTAACTAAACTGTTATTTTCTTTGTGCTCGACAAAAGAAAAGTAGTGACAATGTGTCCATGTTAACTTGTTAAGAAACTCGACTTCTGACTTCACCATGATGTCTTGTTAGTTGTTATGAGAGTAGCGTATGTGTGTGTGTGTGTGGCCCTTTAAGATATGACAGCATGTGAGGTGAGTGACGTCAGTGAGTGAGTGGGCGAGAGAGGTGAGGGAGCGCAACAGTTAGTGTGTGCAGGTGCTCTAGCTTGGTGGATGGCTGCGTGTAAGACACTAATAAAGTCGCAAATTTGCAACAAACCGCCGGCCTCATCATTCACCCTCGAGTCCGGAGCTGTGTGAAAGTTGTTAGCCCCGAAGTACATAGGCCCTGGAGGAACGTTTCCCCTGCGCTCCGCTCCTCGGTCGAGGAAAGCACGCCTTTTCTTTTCCTTGTGAGACAGAAGGACGACACTTCTTCTGTTTCTAGCCGATACTACATTAAAAAATAACGTAAAATAACGCAGTAACGCATCATGTAGTAACGGTAATTGAGTTACTGAATACAAAAAATAACGCGTTAGATTACTAGTTACCGCCGAAACTAACGGCGTTACAGTAACGCGTTACTTTGTAACGCGTTAGTCCCAACACTGTGTATAGTATGTAATGCATGATTGTCCAGTTTAGCTGGGCAGCACGGTGATACAGGGGTTAGTGCATGTGCCTCACAATACGAAGGTCCTGAATTCAATCCCGGGCTCGGGATCTTTCTGTGTGGAGTTTGCATGTTCTCCCCGTGACTGCGTGGGTTCCCTCCGGGTACTCCGGCTTCCTCCCACCTCCAAAGACATGCACCTGGGGATAAGTTGATTGGCAACACTAAATTGGCCCTAGTGCAGGGGTGGGCAATTCATTTTTACCAAGGGCCGCATGAGCAACCCGAGCACTGCTGGAGGGCCGCATCGACAATATTTCAATTAAATTTTGCTCAATATTATTTTTGATATACCGTAAGATAAATAATAATAATAATAATAATAATAATTAATAGTAATAATAATTTAATTTAACCTAACTTAACTTTATACAAAAGCAGATTGCTTTTGATGGTTTTATTTTTAACACTGTCTTACACTACACTTCCTGATGTATAACAAAAATGCAAAAATGACAATTTCTGCACAGGGTTGATTTAAAGTTTATCCTGCATCCTCTTTAAAAGTCCAACATTTTTCCCCGTCAGATTTGGACAACATTCTGTTATCACACCTACCCTACCAGATTGTCCCATTTCAGTCCTAACATGTCCAAACACGCATTTACCTCTGTGAACAAGTCATTACCTGTGGTTGTCTCTTTGATTGACTGCATGGCTGCCAGCTACTCCGTGATTTGAAAGTCTGCAGTTATCCCACGTAAGAAGATGAGCAGCTGGGCAGTGTCACGTACATCGCAGCTCTCATCCAAAGCCAGCGAAAAACAGTCAAAAGTTGTCCGTTCTGTTCTTCAGCTGAAGCTCCAAGTTTCCGGGCATATCAGCGCAACAGAGTCCAATAAGCACTCCTTAATAAACTCTCCGTCAGAAAACGCCTTACTTTTTCTGGCGATTTTGTGAGAAATGACAAAACTTGTCCTGACGGCTGCATATCTAGGGGTGTGAAATATGGCAAAAAGTCCTTGTTGGGTTTGCAGTTTTACCATCAACGCATCAGCCTCCCTTGCGCGCTCTTCATCAGACAGATTCCGGTATTCAAATTATATTCTTTAAACACAGCAACCTGTGTACCACAAATTAAGCACACGGCGTTACCTTTAATTTCTGTAAAGAAATACTTGTCAGTCCATGACTTGTTGGAAACACGGCATTCGTCATCGACTTTTCTTTTTTTAGTGTGATCTGACATCTCGGTGGTAACCGGGCATCACTTGTCGCTGTGCACCTTCACTCACAGGTTACACCCGGACATACGCCCATAAATAACCATTTTCAAAATAAAAGCAGCACAGTTGTATTGCACGCACAACATAGATGTTTTTTAAAATGTATTTTGTAATTTGTGATTGCTGCTGTTCACATTCACTCACAATCACACACGCGCATACGTCCACACGGAAGTAATACAAATAACGCTTTTCAAAACAAAAGCAGCACCGTTGTATTGCACACTCGACATAGATACTTTTTAAAATGTATTTTGTAATTTATGATTGGCCTCACGCGGGCCGAACAGGGACGCACAAAGGGCTAGATGTGGCCCACGGGCCGCAGAATGCCCAGGTCTGCCCTAGTGTGTGAATGTGAGTGTGAATGTTGTCTGTCTATCTGTGTTGGCCCTGTGATGAGGTGGCGACTTGTCCTGGGTGTAACCCGCCTTCCGCCCGAATGCAGCTGAGATAGGTTCCAGCACCCCCCGCGACTCCAAAAGGGACAAGCGGTAGGAAATGGATGGATGGATTATTAAACTTTTTGTATTTTAATGAAATGTGATTTCTGCTGTACATTTGGTCCAGTCGGAATGATTGTCGGCATAAACCACCCGTCTCGATCGGAAATAAATTTTGATCCAAACGTGTCTGATCGGGTCAGAATATTCCGAAATGGCGTGTTTCCTTAAAGTTTTTTAATTTGGGTTAGGCTTTTAATTTGATTAATTTTGTTCATGTGCACATAGCTTGAGACAAGGCATTGACAAAACAAACAACCTGTCATGATCTGTTCACACCATATCATGTCAGCCCGGCTGCCGCCTCCAGTGCCCAGCCAGGCCACCGCCTCCTGCTGCTCCAGCGGGTTTGCCACAGCCGCCCTCGTCTTTCGTAGATTAATGCTTAATTTGTGGACCCCTCCAGATGTGAAGACGTGATGTGCCTCTAATCTTTTCTTCTTTAGATCTTTGTAAGTGTCAAGGAAATGTGGTCGAGGCAAGCAGTAACTTCTACTTTGGTGATGATAAATGGTTTAAATTAAAAAACATATATTTTTCTTAAGAGTGTATGAATCCACTCCATCCCATTTAAAAAAAAATGTCATGATAGCTTATATATTTGCCTCTGAACGTTTCAAAATATGGCCAAATTTGCAGTAATGTAAGTAAATAAACAGTAACCTAATGGGACTCTAGACAACCACCTGAAACCTGGAAATGAAGGCGGTGCGCATACACGCAGCGGTTCAGAGCTCTCTTTTTTGGTGCAAGTTTTTTATATTTTTTCTTGTATGGTGTGTATGTCTGTCCAAATTATGCCGGGCGACTAACATCTAGAGTCGACCCAAACTTCTAAAATTGGGACTACGGACTGAGTAAGACGTCACAGCTGAGTTTCTTCGCTTACACGAGATACCGGCAGGCATAGCCAGGACACCGGGCTCTCCGTGGATTACATTTCCCAGGAGAAGGAGGCGGAGGGACAGGAAGCAAAAATGGGGCTGCAGAGCTAGCGCGCTAGCTAGGCTCCGCAAGTTGCCATTGAAACCATCGCTTCCCAGCATTTTTTTAATCAAATGCAAAATCCCTCGCCAACAAGCTGGACGAGCTGAAGCTGCAGATTGCGACAAATACGATTGTCGGGGACAGCTGCATTCTGCTCATCCCGGACACGGCTATCGAGCTAGCGGGCTGCACAACACAGCGGCATGACAGAACCAAAGACTCCGGTGAGAGCAGAGGAGGGGGTCTATGCATCTATGTCAACAACTGTTAGTGCACCAACACCAAGAATGTTACCAGTCACTGCTCTTCAGATCTGGAGTACGTTACTGTGAAATGCCGGCCCATCTACCTTCCACAGGAGTTTAATGTTGTCATGCTATTGGCTGTTTACATACCACCGGCAGCTAAAGCTAGTACGGCCCTCAGAATGTTACATGACTCCATTAGCAGTCAACAAAGTGCGTATCCTGAGTCGGTGCACATCATTGCTGGGGACTTTAATCATGCTAAACTGAAAACTGTGCAACTAGGGGAAAAACACTCTGGAAAAGGCATACTCTAATATCAAGAGTAGCTACAGAGCTAAGCTACTACCACACCTGGGCCAGTTCGACCACCTGTCAGTGCTGTTAATCCCAGCATACACCCCCCTCAGGAAAAGTGCTCCCCTGACAACTAAGACTGTTAAAATCTGGCCTGAGGGTGCCTCTCAACAGCTCCAGGATTGCTTTGAAAGAACAAACTGGTGCATCTTTGAACAGCAGGACCTGGAGGACTACACTTTATCTGTGCTGAGCTATATCAAGTTCTGCACGGATATTGCTATGACCGAGAAGCGCATCCGGGTCTATCCAAACCAAAAGCCCTGGATGACTGGTGAGGTCAGGACCCTGCTGAAGGAGAGAAACAAGGCCTTTAGGTGTGGTGATGGGGCACAGTACAGTTCTGCCAGAGCCAGCCTGACGAAAGGCATCAGAGAGGCCAAGACAGCATACCAGAAGAGAATAGAGGGACACCTAAGCAGCAACAACACAAGACAGGTGTGGCAGGGGGTGCTGCACATCACCGGCGACAAATCCAACAACCTCGCTGTGGCTGACGGAGACGCATCGCTGGCGAAGAAACTGAACATCTTCTTTGCTCGCTTCGAGGCAGAGCAACCACATGCAGTCACATCACAACCCTCAACTCGTGACAACGTCCTCATGTTGGAGGAACATGAGGTGCAGCGCACACTAATGAGGGTCAACCAGAGGAAAGCTGCTGGACCAGATGGCATATCTGGACGTGTACTAAAGACCTGTGCAGACCAGCTGGCTGTTGTCTTTATCAGGATTTTCAACTAGTCCTTGTCCCAGTACATCGTCCCACCCTGTCTAAAGGCCTCTGTTATTGTCTCACTGCGAAAAAAAACCTGCAGTAAACAGCTTGAATGACTATCGTCCAGTGGCACTTACACTAATCATTATGAAGTGCTTTGAAACTCTGGTTCGGGGGAACATCACCTTAAGTCTGACACCTGCATTGGACTCACAGCAGTTTGCGTACAGGGCCAACAGATCTACAGAGGATGTTATCGCAACAACCTTCCACACTGCTTTGAGCCACCTAGAGCAGCAGGGGAGCTATGCAAGGCTACTCTTTGTTGATTTTATCTCTGCGTTCAATACCATCCTCCCCCACAGACTGGTGCCCAAACTGACGAGGCTGGGACTGTCTTCCTCCATCTGCCAATGGATCCTGGACTTTCTGACAAATCGCTCTTAGAGGGTGAGAGTAGGCTCCCACCCCTCAGCATCCATCAGCATCAGCACCAACTCCCCCCAGGACTGTGTGCTAAGCCCCCTACTCTACACCCTCTACACTCATGACTCTACACCCCATCCCATGACAGCAATACCACTATTAAATTTGCAGACGACACTACAGTAGTGGGACTCATTTCTGGGGGGAGATGAGTCTGCCTACAGAAATGAAGTGTAGTGGCTAACTGGGTGGTGCAGGGAAAATAACCTGGTCCTTAACACCACCAAGACGAAGGAGCTGATCATGGACTTCTAGAGGAAAAAATGGAAAGTATCCAACCACTGTACATCAACGGGGACTGTGTGGAGAGGGTCTATAACTTCAGGTTCCTGGGCATCCAGATCAAGGAAGACCGGTCGTGGAGTGCGAATACCTCAGTGACCATCAAAAAGGCACAGCAGAGAATTTATTTTCTGAGACTCCTCAGAAAGAACCACCTGTCACAAAAACTACTAGTGTCTTTCTATCCCTACTCAATAGAAAGTGTGTTGACATACTGCATGTGTGTATGGTATGCCAGCTGCACAGCGGCAAGAGAGAAATGCACTTCAGAGAGTCATAAAAACTGCCATGAAGATCACTGGCTGCTCTCTCCCCTCCCTCGATGAACTGTACAGTGCCAGGTGCCTCAAAAAGGCCCAAAACATCATAAGGGACCCATCTCACCCCGGACATAAACTTTTTGAACTGATACAGGGCAATAAAATGCTGAACACTTTCTACCTGAGAGCAATAGTGTCGCTGAACACAAGGCATAAAAAAGAATGAGCTGTGTGTTTGGTATTTTATGTTTTTTATGTATTTGTTTTTATCTAGTTATCTTAGTACCAATGTTATTTAGTTTCGTTATGTGTCATTATGAGTTTGCGCTAAATGAGTTTGCTTGCAATTTCGTTGTACAATGTACAATGATAATAAAGATATATCTATCTATCTATTTATCTAAATGCCTTTAGGTCACATGATTGCAACTGTAGCGGGCGTGCATTGTCTTTATCAGTTTAATGTCTTGTTGGATGCACATCTGTTAACCCTTGTTTGTTCTGCATTGTGTTCTTTATTTTACTGGGTGAAGAAAGGACCCGGACCAAGACCAGCTACTGGTTGCTCTTTTAATGATGTTTGTACAAATAAACAAGACAATAAGGCTCAGTAACATGCAGTCTCCTCCACACAGCACACAGGTTTCAAGCTTCTGTTATCAAATAAACACACAAAGAACATTGTAACACGTGGATACATGTCTACAATAAAGCCTGCAAAAGGTCTGTTTAAAGTGTTTATATTCAATTGACACTGTAACTGTGTGTTCACATCGATGATATTAACATTTGTATATGTGTTAAAGTTTATATTGTCCAAAAACGGAAATAAATGTTCAAAAAGTGACAAGCAAAATAATAAATGATCTCCTCTCAGCGGGTCTGGCGCGAACTGATATTGAATGAATATTGAAAGTAAAACACATCTTAACCATATAAGAAACATGAATGATCAGGATTTGGTGACATTTCAACCATACAAAAAATATATATAATTTCAATCTGATTACATTCACCCCTCCTGAAATTCACCAACATTCTGATACTAAAGAATCTCAGGACTGTAAGGAGCGTACAGTTGTCTATCTAAGACACAATCTGGCACAAGTGAAAAGTGAAACAAAGGACCTAGTCCACAGTCAACTTAAAAGTTACCTCACATACGAGGTTCAGGGAAGAAAGCGATTGATCAGGGTCTCCGAATCCCCTTTGGCTTAATGCAACATCTGCTACGCCTCACACCACTTGGCCCCCCCAAAAAATGTGTCCTGCAGACATACGCACATGTATTAATGCTCAAAACTCAGTCTTTGTCAAAGACTGATCATGTGGATCATGGGACAGAGCTGTTAATGGTTTCTCGAGGTGCACGAGTAGCAGTTTCCTGAGACTTCCCAAGCACACATCTTTGACAGCACATGACATGTGCTCTAACATCTCTCTCCATAGCAGGTCAGTAAAAGCACTGCCTTGCCAGTAAGAGAGTGCAGTCCTGACCCTGATGACCTGCCAGATCGTGAATGCCCAACAATGCCGTGTTCTTTAGACTCAGAGGCAACACACTTCTTAGGGACAGGTTTCAAGTTGTTCTCACGCAACCTCTGAAACACTGTGTTGAGTCTGGACAGGGTCTCATCCTCTGACGACACAAACGCAAGAAGATCATCAAAATAAGAAATAAAAAGTTTTGTGAAGTTCCTGTCCCCATAGATCCTAATCATCATCCTCATAAAGGACACTGGACTGTTACACAGTCCCTGCGACATGCGATTATATTCATGTAGTCCAAGGGGGGTTGTGAAAGCTGAGTACCTCTTGTCATCTTTGTGCATCGGGATGTTAACGAAGCCAGGAGTGAGGTTCATTGGGCTAAAGAGGCAGTTGCCAACAAAAGCAGGAAGACAATCAGACTGGTGTGGCAAGGGATGGGTGTCCTTTAAGGTTCGGGCCTTCAACCACCTGAAATCAGTGCAAATCCGCAACCCACCGTCTTTCTTCCACACCATGACCAGTGGCGAAGCATACCCTCCTGTATGGTAAGTGAAAAGGGCGATTACCGGTGAGATCAATGCGGTGCTCGTATCCCTTGACATCACTGCAGTCTAATGAATGCTTGGAAAAAATGTCTTGGTATTTAGTATATTGATGTAATTTAGGCCCACCTCTGACAAGCCTTTAGCCAACTGACCAGCAGTACAGGCACTGTGCGAGGTGTCAAGTTGCTGATTTAATGTGCCAAGTTTTTGTTTCCCTGAATAAGATTGCTGTATCACAATGTCATATGTCTCATATTTTGCATATGATTGTTTCTCTGTAGCTACATGTAGACCCTGAAAAACATACAGGTCTTTGACTGCCAAGCTATCATTCTTCTCAGCATGATAGCTTTGTCAGATGGGCTGACAACTTTCATCGGAACCCATCTATCACCCCAGAGAATTGTGAAAAGACGACCCACCAGGACACTTTGTGGCATGGCTTTTGGAGTTGGTTGGCTCTATAACAACTCTGCTTCCAGGTGACATACGCACATTAGTAGGGAGTCTGCCCAAAACTAAGTGTTCATGCCTGGGTAGGAGTGTCACTGCTTGGGTGAGCTTGACGGTGCCAATTTTATCAGGAACCTCACTCCCTCTCCAGTGCTCGAGATTGGTAAACATCGATAAGAAATGCTCAATATCGGGATCAGATTGATGCACAGGTCTGGATGCAATGTTTCAGTAGTCATCATCACCCTTTAGGACACAAATCACACATTTGATGATATTTGAGCCAAAAAGGAGATTGTCATGCTGACCAGGTTGGATCTTCTGCTTGGCTTGAACTACTATTTGGATCCCCTTTGGTGCTTTGGCACAGCAGCTCTCATATAAACGAACTGAGTCGTGTACATTAGTGAGGAGTTCATCCACAATACCCCCACCACCCCTCTCCAGGTGTGGGTTTTCTTGTTTAACTGTTGGGTCTCTCCACCAGCACTGTTGGCAAGGTAATAGCGGCGTCCGTTGGTCTAATCATGGCAGTCCTTCTTCCAGTGACCTGGCCATAAGTACTTTAAACACCTGTTCTACCACCTGCAGTGAGACAATGTAGAATGATCAGAAGCCCGACAAACCCTGCAAACCTTTCGAAAGGAGCGAGGCACTCCGACTTGAGCCCAGGGGTTGGCAGATAATTGTGTATGCTAACCCTAACCCTAATCCTTGCCATGGCACCAACAGCACAATGGTGTTTGGTACTAGTGCATTATCAGCTATAGTTATATGACACCGGGAATGGACTTTGTGCTTTACTGTGCTCAGCTTAGGTGGCCTAATAGTAGCAGTTCAAGCTTTCTTATCCTGCATGTGCTCATCTAGCCTCTCCTGCATCTCACATGCTGGTCAGTGTTTGATAAACATCATGCTGACTTTATGACCTGGGTCATCAATGTTGCGGCCTTGTCTTTTCAGACATTCATCTACCACATTAACTGTTTTGTTGAGCCTAATCCAATATTCTATAGGATCTTCACCTGGCATGGGCAGTGTATTGTAAAGGGCATGCTTGAGTATGACAGTTCACTGAACTGTTGTTTGAGAATATAAAAAATCATATGGGGATTTTCAGTGTGGTCAATAGATGTGTTGTTACACACCTTTATTCTCACCCCGTCCCCTGTTTTTCCCATAAACCGTGCCTGGACTTCTTGTGAATGCTCATGAACTGGAATAGCTTGTGGAATTATCGGTGACCATGTGCCATATTGGTTCAATAACACACAAAAGGATTTGAGAAGTTGAGGATTAATTTAGGAATTCCTGTCATCACTGGGCGGTAAAATCCCTTTTGTAGCCCCACTTACCCTTTGAATGACCCCTCAGCACACACACTCATAACCCTACTCACAGGCTTGATATTAAGAAAGCCTTTTATGCATAAGTGCCACAAATCATCCTTATATTGGGTATATTTTAAAGGGGAGGTCTTCACACCTTTTGTATCTGGGATTTGTTTGTCTTGTAATGCTATTTGATGGAAGGTTCTTTTTTCATGAAGATACTGTCTTGTTAAGCATCAATTGTATCATGAATATGTGTTGTTGGTTATATCACATTATTGAGAGGCATCATGTACAGTGTGTGCATATAGCCTTAATAATGTGAGGTGTACCAAGTAAAAACCCACGCAAACAGGTCAATTTACGAGATTTATGTGAATCAATCCATTCCCAAAACCTTCTTGCTTCGCTTTAATGCCCTGGCAACAAAGAGATTATGTGCACAGAAGTGAGTGTAGGGTTTGCGAAACCAATGTATTTGTTTATTAATTAGTTAGATGTCCTGAGTTGATGAAGATAATAGACACCTTACCTGGTCTCTTACTCTTCGACACAGCAAGAGGGGTCAACCCAATAGTACGGAAACTTCCCTTTCGTCTACAAGAGAAATGGGCCTCAGTTGGTGCATATTATAAGCGACGAGAGGACGTGCATTATCCACCATTTGGATTTTTTGTAGAATTTATGAAACAACAAGCAAGCATTATTATAAGGCCAAGCTTCAGTTTCATCACTGAGTCAGACATCAAAGAAACATCAAATAATCTCACCCTGCAAAACAGAAATAAAGTCTAGAGCTAATTCTTACTTTATTGACTCCACATCAAAGACTGTGAAGAAGTATGCCGTATTCTGACGAAACCACGTGTATATATATATACAAACCCCGTTTCCATATGAGTTGGGAAAATGTGTTAATATAAACGGAATACAATGATTTGCAAATCATTTTCAACCCATATTCAGTTGAATATGCTACAAAGATGTTCAAACTGATAAAAAAAAATTGTTTTTGCAAATAATCATTAACTTTAGAATTTGATGCCAGCAACACGTGACAAAGAAGTTGGGAAAGTTGACAATAAAGTTGAGGAATGCTCATCAAACACTTATTTGGAACATCCCACAGGTGTGCAGGCTAATTGGGAACAGGTGTGTGCCATGATTGGGTATAAAAACAGCTTCCCAAAAAATGCTCAGTCTTTCACAAGAAAGGATGGGGCGAGGTACACCCCTTTGTCCACAACTGCGTGAGCAAATAGTCAAACAGTTTAAGAACAACGTTTCTCAAAGTGCAATTGCAAGAAATTTAGGGATTTCAACATCTACGGTCCATAATATCATCAAAAGGTTCAGAGAATCTGGAGAAATCACTCCACATAAGCGGCATGGCCGGAAACCAACATTGAATGACCGTGACCTTCGATCCCTCAGACGGCACTGTATCAAAAACCGACATCAATCTCTAAAGGATATCACCACATGGGCTCAGGAACACTTCAGAAAACCACTGTCACTAAATACAGTTGGTCGCTACATCTGTAAGTGCAAGTTAAAGCTCTACTATGCAAAGCGAAAGCAATTTATCAACAACATCCAGAAACGCCGCCGGCTTCTCTGGGCCCGAGGTCATCTAAGATAGACTCATGCAAAGTGGAAAAGTGTTCTGTGGTCTGACGATTCCACATTTCAAATTGTTTTTGGAAATATTCGACATCGTGTCATCCGGACCAAAGGGTAAGCGAACCATCCAGATTGTTATCGACGCAAAGTTCAAAAGCCAGCATCTGTGATGGTATGGGGGTGCATTAGTGCCCAAGGCATGGGTAACTTACACATCTGGCGCTGGAGCCTATCCCAGCTACAATCGGGCGGAAGGCGGGGTACACCCTGGACAAGTCGCCACCTCATCACAGGGCCAACACAGATGGACAGACAACATTCACACTCACATTCACACACTAGGGCCAATTTAGTGTTGCCAATCAACCTATCCCCAGGTGCATGTTTTTGGAGGTGGGAGGAAGCCGGAGTACCCGGAGAGAACCCACGCAGTCACGGGGAGAACATGCAAACTCCACACAGAAATCCCGAGCGCAGGATCGAACCCAGGACCTTCGTATTGTGAGGCAGACGCACTCTGCCACCGTGCTGCCGTTGTCTAGGATGTTCACTATTTTATTTAAGGACTCAACTACAATAAGAAACATATGTTTAATGTACCCTAAGATTTTTTTGTTAAAATAAAGCCAATAATGCAAATTTTCTGGTCCCCTTTATTTAAAAAAGTACAGAAAAGTATCGAAATAATTTTAGTACCGGTACCGGTACCAAAATATTGGTATTGTTACAACAGTAACGTATACTTACCGTATTTTTCGGACTATAAGTCACAGTTTTTTTCATAGTTTGGCCGGGGGTGCGACTTATACTCAGGAGCGACTTATGTGTGAAATTATTAACACATTACCGTAAAATGGGTTTTATCAAATACATTTCCCCCAAAAATGCGACTTACACTCCAGTGCGACTTATATATGTTTTTTTCCTTCTTTATTATGCATTTTCGGCCAATGCGACTTATACTCCGGAGCGACTTATATTCCGAAAAATACGATAGTCATATTTCCTGGTTGAGCATGTCGATTCATTTGATCGGTGCTGCCACCTAGCGGGATGATTGTGTGTTGTTCAAAAATGAAAAAAAGACATTAATACACCTCACCACGCCTCTCCAGTGGGAACCGCCCCATTATTTCAGAAGCACTGCATAAGTTTGTCCCAAACTGTTTCAAATGAATTTATTACTTATGGTGCAAAGGAACGCTGAGTGGACATTTTTTTCCTATGACCTGTTTATATTTGGGACTGAGTTGCAGGTGGTCCACAGGTAAAATTGTCAGCCAGTGCTGGATGTTAGAGAACTTTGCATAGCAAAACATTCAATACTGTGGCCAGTTCGTTGGTCAGTCTGTATTTGATATCATCAGCAACGTACAGACGTCATGTGAGCCAACTTGGGTGGAAGCTGTTGCAGTAGTAGGTATGTAGCTGAGGATATTCTTGAAGTGTGAGGGAAAATTAAAGTTTTGAACTCAGCAAACTTGATGAGACCGTGGTTAATCAATATAATGCTTCAATCAGTATCCAATTGGCCTTAATCTTTCAACCTAAGCCTTACATATCAAAATCTTCTGAAAAGCTAATTCAGCTATTTCAGCTGCACCGAAAAAGCAAAGGAGTTAAGGAAAATCCCACGGTGTTTAGCATTTAGAGCACACCGGCCTACTCAGACAAGTACAGTAGCGTGTGTGTGTCTGTGGGAAAGGGAGCAAAAAGAAGAATGAATACACTTAGCTTGCTAACATGGCGAGCATTGTTTAGATTCTCACACTTTAATTAGATAGTATGAGGATTTTATTGATGTACATTGACAGTATGCAAAACCCAAAACCAGTGAAGTTGGCAGGTTGTGTAATTCGTAAATAAAAACAGAATACAATGCTTTGCAAATCCTTTTCAACTTATATTCAATGGAATAGACTGCAAAGACAAGATATTTAATGTTCAAACTGAGAAACTTCTTTTTTTTTTTTGCAAATAATCATTAACTTAGAATTTAATGGCAGCAACACATTGCAAAAAAGTTGGCACAGGGGCATTTTTACCACTGTGCTATATGGCCTTTCCTTTTAACAACACTCAGTAAACGTTTGGGAAATGAGGAGACACATTTTTGAAGCTTTTTAGGTGGAATTATTTCCCATTCTTGCTTGATGTACAGCTTAAGTTGTTCAACAGTCCGCGGTCTCCGTTTTTAGGCTTCAAATTGCACCACACATTTTCAATGGGAGACAGGTCTGGACTACAGGCAGGCCAGTCTAGTACCCACACTCCTTTACTATGAAGCCACGCTGTTGTAACACGTGGCTTGGCATTCCATCCATCCATTTTCTACCGCTTATTGTCTTGCTGAAATAAGCAGGGGCGTCCATGATAACGTTGCTTGGATTAAAGTTAAAGTACTTGATTGTCACACACACACACTAGGTGTGGTGAAATTTGTCCTCTGCATTTGACCCACACCCTTGTTCACCCCCTGGGGGGTGACTGGAGCAGTGGGCTGCAGCGGTGGCCATGCCCGGAAATCATTTTTGGTGATTTAACCCTCAATTCCAACCCTTGATGACAACATATGTTGCTCCAAAACCTGTATGTACCTTTCAGCATTAATGGTACCTTCACAGATGTGTAAGTTACCCATGTCTTGGGCACTAATACACCCCCATACCATCACAGATGCTGGCTTTTACACTTTGCGCCTATAACAATCCGGATGATTATTTTCCTCTTTGGTCCGGAAGACACGACGTCCACAGTTTCCAAAAACAATTTGAAATGTGGACTCGTCAGACCACAGAACACTTTTACACTTTGCATCACTCCATCTTAGATGAGCTCAGGCCCAGTGAAGCCGGCGGCGTTTCTGGGTGTTGTTGATAAATGGCTTTGTCTTTGCACAGTAGAGTTTTAACTTGTACTTAGAGATGTAAGGGGGGACGGCGTGGCGAAGTTGGGAGAGTGGCCGTGCCAGCAATCTGAGGGTTACTGGTTCAATCCCCACCTTCTACCATCCGAGTCACGTCCGTTGTGTCCTTGAGCAAGACACTTCCCCTTTGCTCCTGATGGGCCTGGTTAGCACTGTGCATGGCAGCTCCCGCCATCAGTGTGTGAATGTGTGTGTGTGTGTGAATGGGTGAATGTGGAAATAGTGTCAAAGCGCTTTGAGTTCCTTAAAAAAGGTAGAAAAGCACTATACAAGTAAAACCCATTTACCATTTACCATGTAGCGACCAACTGTAGTTACTGACAGTGGTTTTCTGAAGTGTTCCTGAGCCCATGTGGTGATATCTTTTACACGCTGATGTCGGTTTTTGATGCAGTACCACCTGAGGGATCGAAGGTCATGGGCATTCAATGTTACGTGCAGTGATTTCTCCAGATTCTCTGAACTTTTTGATGATATTACGGCCCGTAGATGGTGAAATCCCTAAATGTTGTTTTTAAATTGTTCAACAATTTGCTCACACATTTGTTCACAAAGTGGTGACCCTCGCCCCATCCTTGTTTGTGAATGACTGAGCATTTCATGGAAGCTGCTTTTATACCCAATCATGGCACCCACCTGTTCCCAATTTGCCTGTTCACCTGTGGGATGTTCCAAATAAGTGTTTGATGAGCATTCCTCAACTTTATCAGTGTCATGTCTGTGTTGATCATGTTTTTGTTTGGCCATGTGCTGTCTGGTTTTGGACTCTTTTTAGTTCCTGCTTTTCACTCCCTTGTCTTGTTTCCATGGTTACCCATTAGTTTCACCTGTTCCACGTTTGGACTCATTGTGCACTCTTATTTTTTCACCATAGCAACCATTAGTTTTCACCTGTCACGTCACGCACCTGTTTCACATGTTGAGTCACGCACCTGTTTTCGCTAATCATGTCTGTAGTATTTAAGTTCATTGTTTTCAGTTTGTATTTCTGGCGACATCATACCCCTGACACACACCTGACACTCTACTTCATGCTCAATTCACGCTGCTTTCTTCATAGTCCATGCCAAGTAAGTTTTTGTTTATTAATGCCATAGTTAGTGTTTTTGTTTCATTGTTCATGGTTTCTGCCTTTGTGCAAGTTTTGTGTTTATAGCCAAGTTTTGTACCTCCACTGTGAGCGCCATTTGTTTGTTTCTTTTTTTGAGTGTTAAAAATAAATCATGTACTGCCCTTCACGCCACGTATGGTCCAAATCATTTGCACCAAGGGAGAACAAATCACGCCAAAGTCCAAGTCATGACACTCAGTCTTTTTTGCCACTTGTGCCACCTTTTTTTAAACATGTTGCAGGCATCAAATTCCTAATGAGCTAATGTCTGAAAAAAATAACAACGTTTTCCAGTTCGAACGTTAAGTATCTTGTTTTTGCAGTCTATTCAATTGAATATAAGTTAAAAAGGATTTGCAAATCATTGTATTCTGTTTTTATTTACGATTTAGACAATGTGCCAACTTCACTGGTTTTGGGTTTTGTATATGCAAATGTTTTAGCAAATGTTGTATGTTTGGTATATAGTCAGTGAGTGACTGAGAGGTGCAAAGAGGCCGTGTGGTTACATAATCATGCAGGACTGCTGAAGGGGTGTTGACAGTTGCAGAAATTAAGCTTTTATTACAGCCCATCAAGACACGATCATTTTTAATTGAACATCTTTCCCCCGTCCTCCCCACTCTCATGTATTTTTCAGTTTGGTACGCCTGAGAAAGTCCAGACTGTGTGTGACAATTGGCGTGCTCACCGCAGCAACAAGGAGGCACACTCGGTCCTATCTTATCAGTGTAAAAAAACGCAGGTTTTATTTCAAAATGATGCTCAAAATACTCCCAGCCCCTCCATTGTGCGCATTCTCTCGTCTGTCATGCTGCTGCTCTTACCGTAACGCAAAGACAGACGGCTCTTGGGAAGTTCTGAAGCGTACTGCTGCAGCCTCTTTGGAAATACAAAGAATCAAAATTAGAAAGCTGATGAAAGTAGACAAACATGTGACATTCATGGCTGTGTGTGGACTCCAGCAGCACAAACCGATTGTAGCTTTGCCGTCTAATCAAAGGCACCTGAGGGTGCAGAGAAGTTATCTCGCACTGGAATTATTGAAAGAGAAAGCACCCTCTGGGAGGGGGTGACAGTGATGATGAAAGCATAGCAATAAGCTGCAGCTCTCCCTGCCTGTCAACTGCTGTCATAGCATCTGAATTCTGCCAGATAATTGCTTTTTCTCTGCCATTTTTTTATTATCTGTTTCTCTTTCATATCCGTCTCCAAGTCATCAACTGCCTGCTATTGTCTCGTCCTCTGAATGAGGGGGTATTTCACAGTATAGTAGTCTGTGTTTTAAGCAAAGCAAATAACGTTTCCTTCCCTGTGGAAATGTGCCAAATGTGGATGTGTATTCACTATAGCAGGGGTCGGCAACCCAAAACGTTGAAAGAGCCATATTGGACCAAAAATACAAAAAAAACTAATCAATCAATCAATCAAAGTTTATTTATATAGCCCTAAATCACAAGTGTCTCAAAGGAATGCACAAGCCACAATGACATCCTCAGCTCAGATCCCACATCAGGGCAAGAAAAAACTCAACTCAATGGGATACAATGAGAAAACCTTGGAGGGGTCGCCGCCCCCTGGGCAACCGGTGCAATGGATGTCGAGTGGATTAGATTTAGAGACTTAGACTTAGACTTCCTTTTTATTGTCATTCAAATTTGAACTTTAGAATACAGATAAGAACGAAATTTCGTTACATAAGCTCATGGTAGTGCAGGATAAAAAAGCAATAAGGTGCATATATAAATAAATAAATATATATAAATAAATAATATATAAATATATACTGTATATAAAATAAATACATATATATAAATATATATATATAAATAAATAAATTACTGTACGGATAAATATATTGCACTCCACATTTATGGATGTATGTTATATTGTCTTTTTTATTCAAGCGAGTCAATCCATTTTGGGGGGAGTTGAGGGGATAATTGAATTATGATGCGTTCAAAAGTCTTACGGCTTGAGGGAAGAAGCTGTTACAGAACCTGGAGGTTCTGCTTCGGAGGCTGCGGAACCTCTTTCTAGAGTCCAGCAGTGAAAACAGTCCTTGGTGGGGGTGGGAGGAGTCTTTGCAGATTTTCTGAGCCCTGGTCAGGCAGCGGCTTTTTTGCGATCTCCTGGATAGGAGGAAGAGGAGTCCTGATGATCTTTTCCGCCGTCCTCACCACTCTCTGCAGAGACTTCCAGTCTGATGTAGTTAATAGTGTGACAGTCCAGTCCATAGTGGGGCCAGCAGGGGATCATCTTGAATGGAGACAAGTCAGCGGCGCAAAGACGTCCCCAACTGATGCACAGATGGGGACGTCTAATATAGACGTAAGTGTCTATATTAGCTATAATAGCCTCCTATCAAAATGACTATGTGTCGTAGGCTTAAGCAAATCTTCGTTTGCTGTGGTCTGGAACAATATGCCACACAAACAAACAGAAATGCAGCCAATATTACATGCAGATAATGTGTCATGAGACATGCAAATCTAAATTATGTACAAAGAGGATACAAGTAAAGGATATTAAATGAGCTCAAATATACCGACAACTTGTCATGATCCGTGGTCCGGATCATGTTTTTGTTATGTTCTGTTAGTTTTAGACTCCATTAGTTCTTGTTCTTGTTTTTGTGCACCCTTGTTTGTTTTAGTTACCATGGCGACTTATTAGTTACAGGTGAAACACGCACCTGCTCTAATCAAGACACCATTATTTAAGCCTGTCTTTGCCAGTCAGTCATGCTGGCGTCATTGCTTGTTTCATGCAATACCATAGTTCATGCTGCTCGTTTTCATGTCCGATTCCAAGTTTACGCTAGTTGTTCCATTCATGTCGGGGCCACGTAAGTGTTCGTTGTTTCATGCCACAGTAAGTCTTGTTTGTTTCATGCCGTAGTCCATGTTAAGTGTTTAGCTTCTATGTGTTTCCTGCGTTAAGTTTTTTTTGTTAGCTTCTCGTGTGAACGGCACGCTTTTCTTTTGTTTGGTTCCGGTCTTTCTGATGTGTAGGGTTAATTGAGAAAATGAATATGTTCCTACCCAAAAGCCTTGTCCGGAATAGTCCGTTTGCATCCCGGGAGAACAAACCTCGCAGTAAGCTGCGACCCCCCCCGTTATGACACAACTGAGGCATAATGATGCAATATATGTTAGCATCGATTAACTTGCAGTCATGCACTGACCAAATATGCCTGATTAGCACTCCAACACGTCAATAACATCAACAAAGTGCACCTTTGGGCATTCACGCACAGCATAAAACATTTGGTGGACAAAATGAGACAAAGAAGGAGTGGAAAATTTTACATGTACACAAACTGTTGCGTCGTAGCCCACACTATGGTGAGTTCAAGAACTGCCGAAATTAGTAGGACAAAACGATGTTCACCTAACACTCTCATCAGTGAAGCATACACATATTAAACAGTGGGCTTTCTAACAATTGGGAAGGTTTGTGTCATGTTTGTCCTCAAACAAAAACCATATTAAAACAAAACATTTGTTTTTCCCCCCATCTTTTTCCATTTTCAATTATTTTTTAAAAATGCTCCAGGAAGCCACTAGGGCGGCGCCAAAGAGCCGCATGTGGCTGACCCCCGCACTATACAGTCCTTGGTTAATTGCAAGGTAATTGATACTGGACGTGACCGCGGTAAACACATTTCTGCCAAGTAGGATGAGCAATAAAAAAATCTATTATTTTAATAGAGTTTACAACCTTCTAAATAGTCTTTTTGAACTAACGATCATTAGCTTTGTTGTTAGCCTTCCATGTTGCGTGTCTGCGTTGTCATTCCACATCGATCATGTCGAAGCTGTGTTACTGATGTGGAAGATGAAGCGCATCAAAAGTCGGAGCAGTCTTGTTAGCCTGAAGTGCCGCGCCGACTCCGATGATACGTCCCGCTGTTGTCTTTTGATATCAACTCACACTGGGGACAGATGGGGAGAGTGTCTGCTGTCATAATGACAGTGCAGCAGATATTTGTGATGCAGTTTGGTAAGTCAACTATTACACTGTGTGTATATATAGTTCAGTTGTCGATGTTTAGAAATGTAAATGCATGTTAGTCTGAATCAAAATTGCGATTTTTATAAAGTTGTTTGGTTGCCTTGGTTTTACTTTTTTTTTTATTACCTTGAAGCAGCAGTCAATTTAGTTAAGACACAGGCCTAACGTGGAACCGATGGGCAAAATACACATTTTGCTTGCAATATGCTGTAACCCCGCCCCATTTGAGATATGTAACAAAAGCAAGTGTTGACTTCAAACAACACAACTTGCAAACAGTGTATGAATGCAAATCAGTGCTCCATTGCTTGAAATTCCCATAGCCTATACCAGGTGTGTCAAACTCAAATACAGAGTGGGCCAAAATTTAAAACTGAACAAAGCCGCGGGCCAAGGTTGAACAAATTAACCTTTTAATAGGGACCCAAACAAGTTTTGCATTGAATATTGAACAAGCAAGGCTTATATAACTTTATAGTGACATGCAAAATCGAGTTTCAAATAATAATAATAATAATTTAAAAATATCAATGGCATATCAAATACAATTTAAATAAACATTGAATGCCTCTTTTCTATTTGCAGCCTTCTGAGGTAAATATCAACATTAACTTTTTCCACAGGCTAATAAATTAGAAAATAAAATAACAATGAATAAACCAACCATTCAGGACTTTTAACTGCTCAGTTTGCAACACACTGATTTAATCTGATGTGCCCAAGCCAGATACCTGCCATCTTTTCTTGGATGCTAGTTCATTAATGTCGGGGCTCAGGCTTTGAGCTGAGGCATCTTTCATTATCGAACGAAGTTGTTCATCAGTCATTATACCTCGTAGTCCACAGTCTTCAGGGCGTGCTTTAAAGGCACTGCGTTTATCGTCCTCCACGAGCTGTCGTCACGTCTGCTTTTCATCCATTCCAACAACGTGCCGGCCCAATCACAAGATATGTGCGACTTCAGCACGGACACACATGTAAATGCAATGCATACTTGTCCAACAGCGATACAGGTTACACTGACGGTGCCTGTATAAATAACTTTTCGGGAGAACATCCGCACAGTAACACAACATAAACACAACAAAACAAATACCCAGAATCCCATGCAGCCCTAACTCTTCCGGGCTGCAATATACACCCCCGCTACCACCAAACCCCCCACCCCCCTCCGTGCGTCGGTTGAGGTGGGCGGGGTTGGGGGGGTTATTTATACGGCCACCGTCAGTGTAACCTGTATCGCTGTTGGTCAAGTATGCGTTGCATTCACGTGTGTGTGCGTGCTGAAACCGCACATATTATGTGACTGGGCCAGCATTCGCTGGACTGGGTGAAAAGCGGACGTGACGATTTTCGGGAGGGGCACTAAAAATTGAAAGTCTCCCGGGAGGGTTGGCAAGTATGAGAATTAGCGGTGAATGCGGTGTTACCGCGGCACCGCCGCTGAATATAATCGGCGGGCCAGCTCTAGTGTTAATTTGATATCACCTCAAGGGCCAAGTGAAATTACACGGTGGGCCAAATTTGGCCCACGGGCCAGAGTTTGACACCCATGGCCCATACCAAGGGTCGGCAACCCAAAATGTTGAAACAGCCATATTGGACCGAATATAAAAAAATAAATCTGTCAAAAAATGATAAGTCTTATATAAGTGTTATAATGAAGGCAACACATGATGTGAGTGTCTATATTAGCTATATTAGCCTACTATCAAAGGCAGACGCAAATCTTTGTTGACACATTTTTGCAATATTGGAAATCATTAGTAAAATGGAGGCTTCTCATAGGATGGGATACCTTCTGGAAATTACTGGTTTAGAATGACCAGAGGTATAGATGTGTATGTCCAAGTTAAAGGAAACAGCAGGCTGTCCTTTTCTAATATATTTATTACAATCTTTGCAAGCTGGGTAACATTTGCTGTGGTCTGGAACAGCATGGCACACAAAGAACTATGAGAAAGGCAGCCAATATTACATACAGATAATGTGTCATGAGACATACAAATATAAATTAAATCCACAGAGGACATCCATCCATCCATCCATCTTCTTCCGCTTATCCGAGGTCGGGTCGCGGCGGCAGCAGCCTAAGCAGGGAAGCCCAGACTTCCCTCTCCCCAGCCACTTCGTCCAGCTCTTCCTGTGGGACCCCGAGGCGTTCCCAGGCCAGCCGGGAGACATAGTCTTCCCAACGTGTCCTGGGTCTTCCCCGCGGCCTCCTACCGGTCGGACGTGCCCTAAACACCTCCCTAGGGAGGCGTTCGGGTGGCATCCTGACCAGATGCCCGAACCACCTCATCTGGCTCCTCTCGATGTGGAGGAGCAGCGGCTTTACTTTGAGCTCTCCCCGGATGGCAGAGCTTCTCACCCTATCTCTAAGGGAGAGCCCCGCCACCCGGAGGAGGAAACTCATTTCGGCCGCTTGTACCCGTGATCTTGTCCTTTCGGTCATAACCCAAAGCTCATGACCATAGGTGACGATGGGAACGTAGATCGACCGGTAAATTGAGAGTTTTGCCTTCCGGCTCAGCTCCTTCTTCACCACAACGGATCGATACAGCGTCCGCATTACTGAAGACGCCGCACCGATCCGCCTGTCGATCTCACGATCCACTCTTCCCTCACTCGTGAACAAGACTCCGAGGTACTTGAACTCCTCCACTTGGGGCAAGATCTCCTCCCCAACCCGGAGATGGCACTCCACCCTTTTCCGGGCGAGGACACAGAGGACATAAGTAAAGGAAATTAAATGAGCTCAAAATATACCTACAAACCAGGCATAATGATGCAATATGTACATACAGCTAGCCTAAATAGCATGTTAGCATCGATTAACTTGCAGTCATGCACTGACCAAATATGCCTGATTATCACTCCAACAAGTCAATAACATCAACAAAGCTCACCTTTGTGCATTCCCGCACAGCATAAAACGTTTGGTGGACAAAATG
This sequence comes from Nerophis lumbriciformis, assembly GCF_033978685.3. Classification (NCBI taxonomy): domain Eukaryota; kingdom Metazoa; phylum Chordata; class Actinopteri; order Syngnathiformes; family Syngnathidae; genus Nerophis; species Nerophis lumbriciformis. Next base: position 30,355,730 of record NC_084557.2, on the reverse strand, counting down.
AGACAAAGAAGGAGTGGCATAAAATACGTCTTTCTTCTGGCCGCATCGGACAAATTTGTACATGTAAACAAACTATGATGAGTTCAAGGGTCGCTGAAATTAGTAGGACAAAACACTACTTGCCAAATACTCTCATCAGTGAAACATGTTTAATATCAATAGTGGGATTTCTAACAATTAGGAATGTTTGTGTCATGTTTGTCCTCCTACAGAAAATATATTAAAACAATTATTATTTTTTTTTTCTTCATCGTTTTCCATTTTCACACATCTCTGAAAGAGGTCCAGGGAGCCAGTAGGGCGGCGCTAAAGAGCGGGTTGCTGACCTATACAGGATTGTGTAGCTTTCATGCCAGAGACATTTATTGTATTTATATATAGCCTCTTTCAAATTGACTTGCAAATGAGTGGATCCAGAATTGAAAATGATTTAATGCAACTTTTATTGATTCTACTCTTTTTTTTCTCAAGCTATGGCTAAATATTCAAATACTGTAAATATTGTAAAAAAAATACAAATAAACATAATGTAATCTATTAGAGTATAGGAAATGAAGATCATAAAAACTAAATATGGTGAAGTAAAGTCTACAAAGCTATTGTAGTATAAGAAATTGATATTTTATTACTCTTCAGTGTGTCTTTTGTTCTGATGATGCTGGCAAAGAACAACACAGACATGTCACATATTAAGGCTTGCCACCTGGTTGCTAAATAAAGCTTTGTGTGAAGGCATGAGTGAAAAAAAGAGCTTCAGTGAGTTCACATTGAGCTAGATAGTTTCTGATATTTAGGAATAGATGGTTTCTGTTTAGTTACCTGAGCTAAAACAACGTTTGGGCTGCCTGAATGACATCTATATTAACTGTTGGTAGGAAAATGTGTCAATTTAGTGACAAAGTGCTAACACTTTTGCAAGAGGGGTCTTGCTCTGCTAAGACAGTGATGATGAAAACTGAAAGGATCACCGTTTCTTTAAGCAGGTCAAAGCAATCATGACAAACTGTAATATTGCATTACTATTATAATTAAATCTGTTATTTCTAGGTTTGGAAACTAATTGTGAGCATACCTTACTTTTGTGTTAATTTTGTGACTTGACACCTCTTGAAGTTCATTTTGACTATAAAGATTGGTCATTTTTTTGTAAAGTACTGTACATGTTAAGATTATGCTGTGGCTAAGGATAGTGTCGGTCTCTGTTCTGTTTTCATCCAAGCATTGTGTGTTTACATTAAGTGGCAGTGCTTGTCACCATGGGAACCAATTAGTGAACAGGAAAGAGAGGATGTTAATCGTCTTTTTAAGGGGATTAGTGATTGTGTCACTAATCATGTGCAATCAAGGGCGTAGAACTTAGTTTAATCAATCAATCAAAGTCAATCAAAGTTTATTCATATAGACCTAAATCACGAGTGTCTCAAAGGGCTGCACAAGCCACAGTGACATCCTCGGCTCAGATCCCACATCAGAGCAAGAAAAAACTCAACCCAATGGGATACAATGAGAAACTTTGGAGGGGACCGCAGATGTGAGGACCCCCCCTGTGCGACCGGTGCAATGGACGTTGAGTGGATCTAGTTAATAGTGTGAGAATCCAGTCCATAGTGGGGCCAGCAGGGGATCATCTTGCGTAGAGACAGGTCAGCAGTGCAGAGTCGTCCCCAACTGATGTGGAGTGGTCCACCCCGGGTCCCGACTTTGAACAGCTAGCGCGTCATCTGTGGTCACCTAATAACCTCTTCACGCAGGAGAGGGGGCAGAGCAGAAAAGAGACGGCAGATCAACCGGTTTAAAAGGGGGGTCTAGATCGTTTAGTATTTTATACATAAGTAGTAAAACCTTAAAGGCCTACTGAAACCCACTACCACAGTCAAGCTTTACTATTTGCCTGTGGAGAACTGGGACAACAGAGACTCTTACCAGGAGGACTTTGAGTTGGATACGCAGACGTGGTACCGTGAGTACGCAACTGCGGCTTCCAAACATTTGATCGCTTGCCCGTACGTGCGTGCCGCTATGTGCATGTCACGACGAACGTAACTTTGGGGAAATATATGTGCTGTATTAACTTTGGGGAGGTAAACGGTACTTTGGGCTGTGGTGTTGAGTGTGTTGTGCAGGTGTTTGAGTTGTATTGGCGGGTTATATGGACGGGAGGGGGGAGGTGTTTGTTATGCGGGATTAATTTGTGGCATATTAAATATAAGACTGGTTGTGTTGTGGCTAATAGAGTATATATATGTTAAAGTTAAAGTTAAAGTACCAATGATTGTCACACACACACACTAGGTGTGGCGAGATTATTCTCTGCATTTGACCCATCACCCTTGATCACCCCCTGGGAGGTGAGGGGAGCAGTGGGCAGCAGCGGTGGCCGCGCCCGGGAATGTCTTGTGTTTATTTACTGTTTTAGTCATTCCCAGCTGAATATCAGGTCCCACCCGCCTCTCACAGCATCTTCCCTATCTGAATCGCTCCCACTGCCCTCTAGTCCTTCACTCTCACTTTCCTCATCCACAAATCTTTCATCCTCGCTCAAATTAATGGGGAAATCGTCGCTTTCTCGGTCCGAATAGCTCTCGCTGCTGGTGGCCATGATTGTAAACAATGTGCAGATGTGAGGAGCTCCACAACCTGTGACGTCACGCTACTCGTCTGTTACTTCCCGTACAGGCAAGGCTTTTTTTATCAGCGACCAAAAGTTGCGAAATTTATCGTCAATGTTTTCTACTAAATCCTTTCAGCAAAAATATGGCAATATCGCAAAATGATCAAGTATGACACATAGAATGGACCTGCTATCCCCGTTTAAATAAGAAAATCACATTTCAGTAGGCCTTTAAAGTCACATCTTAAGTGCACAGGAAGCCAGTGCAGGTGAGCCAGTATAGGCGTAATACGATCAAACATTCTTGTTCTTGTCAAAAGTCTAGCAGCCGCGTTTTGTACCAACTGTACACTAGGAGCAGGGCCGCCTTAATGCACTGGCTTACCTGGGCTAAAGCCCGGGTGCCTCCACCCAATCAGGGGCCCCCGATTTTGACGGTGGAATGCAATGACTGGTGTTCATGGCCGTCAATCACAGAGAGCTCTGCTTTGTGTACTCTCGTTCTGCGTTGCTCCGAGCGGGGCGCGAATCCAGGTTGCCCGTGTGTGAGGCGAGTGTGCTGACTACTGAGCTAAAAGCACAGGCAATCCCCCAGATCAACCACAACAGAATCATGAAATAGAATGAGCACATCAGATAAGAATTGAACTATATATTTGTGTTGTTTAACAGCGGCTTGTTCTCTATTATAGTATTTCTACAACTGACTTGTATAAGTGATTGCCTGTGAGTAGTTTTAACATTTTAGCTAGTGTTTACATTACCATATTTTTCGGACTATAAGTCGCAGTTTTTTTCATAGTTTGGCCGGGGGTGCGACTTATACTCAGGAGTGACTTATGTGTGAAATTATTAACACATAACCGTAAAATATCAAATAATATTATTTAGCTCATCCACGTAAGAGACTAGACGTATAAGATTTCATGGGATTTAGCGATTAGGAGTGACAGATTGTTTGGTAAACGTATAGCATGTTCTATATGTTATAGTTATTTGAATGACTCTTACCATAATATGTTACGTTAACATACCAGGCACGTTCTCAGTTGGTTATTTATGCCTCATATAACGTACACTTATTCAGCCTGTTGTTCACTATTCTTTATTTATTTTAAATTGCCTTTCAAATGTCTATTGTTGGTGTTGGGTTTAATCAAATACATTTCCCCCAAAAATGTGACTTATATAGTGCGACTTATATATGTTTTTTTCCTTCTTTATTATGCATTTTCGGCCGGTGCGACTTATACTCCGGAGCGACTTATACACCGAAAAATACGGTACTTGGGAACACTGACAAATTTAGCTATTCAGTTATTGGACAAGTGATCTTCCCAGTAAACAAACGGCAATATTTTATGTAAAATGAAGTTATGTGCTTAAGACTTAAACCTACAGTATCGGTCTACTATATAAAAAAATTCAGCCATCAGACATACACAAAGACTCTTTGTCAATAAGGTGAAGCACAGGCCACTGTGATTTGAATTTAAACAAACAAAGAGGAAATGTAAATAATGCATAGTTTTATGGTGTTAATGAAAAACAAAAATGCTTCACATCAGAGGTATCCAAAGTTTTTGACTTGGGGGCCGCATTGGGCTAAAAGAATTTGGCCGGGGGCCGAAAGCCGACTGCATGTAAAGTAACTAAGTGTGCGTGTGTGTGTGTGTGTGTGTGTGTGTGTGCGTGTGTGTGTGTGTGTGTGTGTGTGTGTGTGTGTGTGTGTGTGTGTGTGTGTGTGTGTGTGTGTGTGTGTGTATATATATGTATATATATGCATATTATATTAATATGATGGGGTGTACATATGATATTAATATGATGACTATATAATTAATATAATGGATATATAATTGGATATTAAGAGTGTGTGAAATTTTAACTCCTACTTTGTTTACTTTTGTGACGACCTTCTGAAAGTTTTGTAATCAATCAGAAATACCAAGCAGTTAAAATGTGCCAAATGTGGAAAGAGTGTTTTGCATTTTTCGTATTTTGCACTGTAATGGGTTTAAATGGGTGTAATTTTGAATCATTTTTATGGTGTTTGGACGTTTTTTTATCCACAAGGTTCATTGAGCAGGTTGTGTTATAGTTGATCATGTGTGTTGACCTTTATGTTCGTTGAATATTTTATTTTTTGCACTATGACTAGGGAAGGTTGTTTGGATTGTGTCATATGAGTAAATGTTGTGGTATCATTTCAAAGTAATTTCAAGGGTCATTGATCTGATTTAAACACATTGTCAACAAGATAGCAACAACTATGTAGTATTCAGGGTATGCAAGATTAATTTGAAGCACTTGATGCTTAGTTGAACTCGTGACATCTCGCGGGCAAAATTGAAGAGTCCGGCGGGCCGCACTTAGCCCGCTGGCCATAGTTAGGACACCACTGCTTTACACCTTTTGCATTGCTGGTTATTATCACTATTTTGCTCACTAAGTGTCAACAATATGATGAGTTAATGTGTTCCTTCCGCAGAGACTCATTACTCCCATCAACAACTGAGGACTTTGTCTCATGTGGCCTGTAGCTTTAAAACATATTACATTTCCTGCAGTAAAATAGTGTTACAGGTCTCAGTTTAAGAGTCCTGTTAAAACAGGATACAATTAATGAGACAATGCAGTGATGTGCTCTCGGTCGAAGCCTCCTCAGCGAAATGAGGATATCAGTCTGTGTGTGTCTTGAACTAGTGAGAAAGATCTCCTCACTGCCACATCGTGGCAAAACTAGGAATGTTCCACTAATTACAGTGTGGTAGAGAAAACAGATTTATTTATAATAAAACGTCCATTTCTTACAAAAAATGTTTGCTTAGTCAATGCAAATGACAACATTTGAATTCACAATACTATTATTTGAAAAATGATTACATACCTACATACATTTTTGGTGCATCACACCGCTCCTATACAGAAGAAAAATTACTGTAGACAATTCTACATAAAACTTTATGTTTCCCAAATAATAACCATTTAACACTTGAGGTAAGTTCACAGTATTCATATATGAAAAAAACTAAACAAATGTCCTGTGGTAATTGTGTGTATAGGTGAAGCCAATTAATTTGCAAAGAGTGTACATCATGGTCGAGGGATAAAGTGGGACTATGAAGGGTTTGTATGACATCATAGGATGTGGTTCCATCTCCCTTGTTGGCATGGATTGTGTCCCATGGGATCCCACAGCATTGACAATGGTGTGGGGTTGGTAAGAGGGTTGGCCCAAGGAGTCATACAGTCGTGGTCAAAAGTTTACATACACTTGTAAAGAACATAATGTCATGGCTGTCTTGAGTTTCCAATCATTTCTACAACTCATGTTTTTTTGTGATAGAGTGATTGGAGCACATACTTGTTGGTCACAAAAAACATTCATGAAGTTTGGTTCTTTTATGAATTTATTTAAGATTCAAGATTCAAGATGATTTATTGTCAATTATTAAGACACATAAGAACTGAAAAGTATATTTTCGGCACAGTCTCACTAAGAGCAGACATACGTTACAGGGAGACAAGACGAGACCGCCGCCGACGCAGCCATTTTTACGGTGCTCCTTAAAAAATGGTGAGAAAAAGGTGATATTGGGAAAGGAGGTAAGAGTAAAAAAATATCAGTCAAAGGCTGGATCCACAAGAGGGGGTCCAGACTGAGTCCAAGGGAAAAAAAACTCATTTGCAATGCAAACATAAACACGTTACATTTAGTCACAACACACTCGCAACAGAGGGAGGGGGAGTTGAAGCAAACAAGCGGTGGTGAAGGCGTTGGTTGGGGAAGGGGCGGATGCGTGCATGTATGCCCAATTAACTTGGGTGTGATGTTGAAATGTTTTTGTGGACTCTGGCCGATCTCAGAGTTCAACACCAGGTGTTGTTGAGGAAAAGGGAGGTCAAAAGCGTTCATTGTTGAGGTGTCCTTGGGGGTGTTTTTCAGAACAGCCTGTTCCTGATAGCGTTATAATGGGTCTACAGAAAATGTGACCAAATCTGCTGGGTCAAAAGTATACATACAGCAATATTAATATTTGGTTACATGTCCCTTGGCAAGTTTTACTGCAATAAGGCGCTTTTGGTAGCCATCCACTTACTTCTTGGTCGATGAAAGCAGTGTCACTTTGTGAGTCTAATAAAGCATAGACAAGCTTTTATTTGTGTGTGTTTGTTGCAGATGACATCCAAACTGGAACAATCATTGACATAGTTATGGCATTTCCGTCCTGAGAGACTTTTAGAGACGTGGCGGCTATCGTTGTCTTTGGTGTTTTGTGGTGCATTATCTTGACTCACATGTCTTTCCATCGTTGATCCTTTTATGTAGTTGTAGTCGTGCATGCAGGCTGGATGTCTTTTAATACAGATGTCGCAAGTGAGGCGGTGACGACAATCCTTTACTCAGTGATCTTGCTTTAAACAACCATAGCATAGTTTATCTGTGTCTTCCTCTCTCTCAAGGACAGTTTCATCAAGTCAGGGGACATGTGAGTCAGATATGTGTTCTGGCACAAAGCTATGTTTGGTTTGGTTATTTGTCTGTCACTATGTTTGCTGGTTTTAGTGATAAATACACTTGCCTTGTTCCATTTGCTGTTTTTTAGATTCCCTTTATCTTCAGCTGTCTGTGAAGAGCGAAGAGCATGGATGGAGGTGATTGCAGGTGACTTCAGTTTCTAGAGACAGAAAAGTTGCAAAATATTTGAAATCTGGAAAATCTTTGCCCTCCATCAGTGCCTTTGAAACTTTGCGGTTCCATCTAGCTGCTGCCAAGTCCGGCAGTTTTCGTATTAATCGTTTATTTTCTTCACAGTCGTTCAGAATTTCAAGACCCTTTACATGAGGAATGGCGAGCAGACAAGCATTCACAAAGTCAGCAAAGTTTCTGACTCCTACTGCATTTTTAGACTTTATTTTAGGCCATTCAGATAGCTTTTCTTTAAAAGCCATCTGGATGATGAAAGCTTGTCCAAATATCTGATTAAGTTTTCCCCATGCATCTTCATATGCTTCTTTATCATTTCTAAAGAAAGTTCCTTCGAGACATTTACGAGCAGAACCAACAACATATTTATTCAGGTAAAACAGTTTATCAGCAGCTGTTAAACTCTTTTGGTCTATCAATGAAATAAAATATGTTTTCCAGTCAATACAGTGGATTGGATCACCACTGAAAACACTTGACTCTGGAATAGGTAGTCGTATCAGGCCCGTGGGCCGTAGTTTGGGGACCCCTGCGCTAGTGTTTCATTTCAGGTCACAATTAAGGACTCCAACACATAACTGGTTAGAGATCAGGACTGGGTGAATGACCTGAACACTTTCTTCAAGAGATATTAGCAGCCATCCACCCCTCCTTGTACCCCTTCACATTCAACTCTGCTTCAACGACCACTGTCTGCTGTCCACTGTCTCCCTCCAGCCCCACCCCTACACCCACCACTTCCAACAGACAGCCTCCCTGCTCCAGCCTGTCACTCACAACAGCCCAGGTGAACAGAGAACTGAGGAGGTTAAAGGTGCAGGAAGGCAGTTGGTCCAGATGGTGTTAGCTCCAAACTCCTTAAGGCATGTGCAGACCAGCTTTGTGGGGTCATGGAGCATATGTTCAACCTGAGCCAGAAACTGGGGAGAGTACCAGAGCTCTAGAAGACATGCTGTGTGGTACCGGTGCCAAAGACCTCTCGCCCCAAGGACTTCAGCCAGTGGCACTAACATCACATCTGATGAAGAACTTGGAGAGGCTGGTCCTTCAACATCTGCGCCCCCTGCTAGCGCCTCAACTGTGGTCATCTAATAACCTCTCCACGCAGGAGAGAGGGGCAGAGCAGAAAAGAGACGGCAGATCAACTGGTCTAAAAGGGGGGTCTATTTAAAGGCCTACTGAAATGCGATTTTCTTATTTAAACGGGGATAGCAGGTCCATTCTATGTGTCATACTTGATCATTTTGCAATATTGCCATATTTTTGCTGAAAGGATTTAGTAGAGAACATCGACGATAAAGTTCGCAACTTTTGGTCGCTGATAAAAAAGCCTTGCCTGTACCGGAAGTAGCAGACGATATGCGCGTGACGTCACAGGTTGTGGAGCTCCTCATATCCGCACATTGTTTACAATCATGGCCACCAGCAGCGAGAGCGATTCGGACCGAGAAAGCGACGATTTCCCCATTAATTTGAGCGAGGATGAAATATTTGTGGATGAGGAAAGTGAGAGTGAAGGACTAGAGGGCAGTGGGAGCGATTCAGATAGGGAAGATGCTGTGAGAGGCGGGTGGGACCTGATATTCAGCTGGCAATGACTAAAACAGTAAATAAACACAAGACATATATATACTCTATTAGCCACAACACAACCAGGCTTATATTTAATATGCCACAAATTAATCCCGCATAACAAACACCTCCCCTCTCCCGTCCATATAACCGGCCAATACAACTCAAACACCTGCACAACACACTCAATCCCACAGCCCAAAGCACTGTTCACCTCCCCAAAGTTCATACAGCACATATATTTCCCCAAAGTCCCCAAAGTTACGTACGTGACATGCACATAGCGGCACGCACGTACGGGCAAGCGATCAAATGTTTGGAAGCCGCAGCTGCATGCGTACTCACGGTACCGCGTCTGCGTCTCCAACTCAAAGTCCTCCTGGTAAGAATCTCTGTTGTCCCAGTTCTCCACAGGCCAATGGTAAAGCTTGACTGTCATCTTTCGGGAATGTAAACAATGAAACACCGGCTGTGTTATCCGGCACAACAGTCAGGGGGTGCATTCTACGGCGGGGCACAACACCTGCCGCAATACACCGCTTCCCACCTACAGCTTTCTTCTTTGCTGTCTCCATTGTTCATTGAACAAATTCCAAAAGATTCACCAACACAGATGTCCAGAATACTGTGGAATTTTGCGATGAAAACAGACGACTTAATAGCTGGCCACCATGCTGTCCCAAAATGTCCTCTACAATCCGTGACGTCACGCGCAGGCGTCATCATACCGAGACGTTTTCAGCAGGATATTTCGCGCAAAATTTAAAATTGCACTTTAGTAAGCTAAATGCCGTATTGGCATGTGTTGCAATGTTAAGATTTCATCATTGATATATAAACTATCAGACTGCGTGGTCGGTAGTAGTGGGTTTCAGTAGGCCTTTAAAGGCTAGTGTATACCAATGAGATAGATCATACAGATATACCCAGGGCCGGCCCGTGGCATAGGCCGTATAGGCAAATGCTAAGGGCGCCGTCCAACAGGGGGCGCCACGCCAGTGCCACAAATGTTGGAGAAAAAAAAAAAAAAGTTGGTACTATTATTTCTAAATACAAAAAATAATCCCACGTTAATTAAAATGCAAAGTAAAGCCTATATAATAGAAATATTATTTGTTACAACATTACATTCGGTTTCTTGTGAGTATATACACTTCACTGCCGATGTGGGGGGGCGCCACCTAAAATCTTGCCTAGGGCGCCAGATTGGTTAGGGCCGGGCCTGGATATACCTGTATGAAAAATATCACCAAATAGTAACAATGCATTTTAGACAAGTTTACACATGTATGTGCATACACATATTCACCCGCACCATGGACAAAAAACAGAGAAAGCTGGTAGCAAATATTTGCGGCATTGCTATAAATAACTCATATGTCTGTAATTCTATTGGCACAGCTTTGTTCTTCAAACTGCTTTCCTTTTTTCTAGAAAAAACTGTGTTCACTCCTTTATTTGTCTTTTTCTTCACTCTCCCGTCTCAAGGGATAACTCTCTGCTCAAGCAGCAGCAGCAAGGAGAGACTCTGTCAATCTGACCTCACAGCCTGTTTTCTTTGCATTTCTTCACTGCTTTGTTGCCCAAAGTTATTCATGAGGCTATGCTGTCCAGATAATAGCCTATGGTACTAACAGAAAAGAAAACATAAATAAGCATGTGATTGACACACATTTAATATGTTAAAGAAAACTGAACAATGTTTTGTACCAACCGGCTGATTTTGCATGGTAGAAATGTATCCTAATATGAGATGAGCCCCTGAAATATGCACAATTTACCATTATTTACACATCAGACTTCTCATTGTCAAGATTTAGACTTTCTTTTCCAAGGTTGTGTAGGTCTAACCCAGTGGTTCTTAACCTGGGTTCGATCGAACCCTAGGGGTTCGGTGAGTCGGCCTCAGGGGTTCGGCAGAACCTCCGCCGCGGAGGTCAAGACACGCCCGACTCATCGTGTAAACAAAACTTCTCCCTGTCGGCGTATTATGGATACCCCCAAACAATGTTCCCTCTAATTTTCCATATGTGTGAGCAAACGCAAAAACTCCTTGAGCATTCGGTGGAGCACATGTGAGCGACATCAGACGTGCAAATGCACTTTGGTCACACCTGCAGCACACCTGTCCCAAACCTGACTAAATAACAAGTTCAATGTTTTATTATTGTAATCAAATGACAACAGTCATTTCCATGAGATTATTTTGTAATATAAGTGTTTTGGCCCACTTACAATGACTATAACATATTGTATTTCATGAGCTGTGTACTAGTATTATATGTCTGGGTGGGGGTCCCGCTTTGGAAATAATGTGTACCCTTTTCAGATATCGCATTTAGTTCCCACTAAAACATTCACATGTTGCACAATGAGATGTAAACATGGAATCATGTGTCCATTCCTGTAACTTTCCGTTTGTAAAATATATCTTTATTAGTATTTCTTTAATAACATCATTTTATGATTACGGTTCGGGTTCGCATATGAAACTGGTGGGGTTCGGTACCTCCAACAAGGTGGTGGTGTGGGGGGGGGGGGGGGGGGGGGGGGGTTACCCACATATGCGGTCCTCTCCAAGGTTTCTCATAGTCATTCACATTGACGTCCCACTGGGGTGAGTTTTTCCTTGCCCTTATGTGGGCTCTGTACCGAGGATGTTGTTGTGGCTTGTGCAGCCCTTTGAGACACTTGTGATTTAGGGCTATATAAATAAACATTGATTGATTGATTGATTAAGAACCACTGGTCTAACCTGACCTGAAACCTCTGTCCCGTTTGTTGCCAGCAGATTATTGGACAAGTTATAGTTGAAAGAAAAGATTAGTCAGAAAGAACACAAACTAAACTGACAGTAGCGGTGTCATGGGAGAGAATGTGGAGAAAACAGAGAAAGAAGAGTGTGTTTTAAGTTTCAAGGGTATTTGAATCAAGTGTTTACAGTACGTCTGAAAATCTACACGCAGTCTCCCATTCTGCTAAGGGTATTAAAGACTTAGTGGCAAGGAAATATGGCGATGTCATTGGCGATGTCATACTTTGTCATTGGCCCCGTTTACACTGCACACCAAATCTACATAATACATTTTTGCCCTCAAGTAACACAGATCGGATTTTACTAGCCAGTCTAAATTCTCCAAAGTGCTTCAACTCTGATCTTTTGGCATCAGATTCAGGCCACCACATCAGGAGGTAGTCCTGAATCCGATTGGAATCTCATCTTTTCAAATGTGATTGAAACGCAATGAGACCTGAATGTGATTTTTTTGTCAGCTCTGGGCGAGCTACGTCACTCGTGTGCACCAGAAAGACGTAGTGCCAGCGGAAATGGATATTTCATCACAACATCCGGTTTCCGTTTTTATTTAAGATGACCGAATTTTCGGTGCATCACTTGTTAATAGTGCGCAATTAGTAGGCTATATGTAATAAATTAATTTATATTTTGACTCCGAAGAAATAGTGATGAAAGACCGAAATTGGTATGTGAGTTGAAAACTAAAGGTCCCGTAGATCCACGCTGATGTCCGTGTCTCCTCTACTTAACAGCCATAAAACGATTAGAACCCTCTCAAATATATTACACCATATAAATCCATTCATACATTATAGATGGATACATAGATATTATAATATAATAATAATAATTATATTACTTTCACGTAAAAAACACACATTTTTAAGGTTCAAGCCGACTTCCTCCCGCTCAACTTCCTTTGTTTTCACTTTATCAAAGTGCGCATGCAAGTGACGTCGAGGTCCCATTGGGGCCTGTGTGCATTTACACTGGAGTCTGATAAAATCACACTTTACTTGCAGTGTAAACAGTCAGCTGGAAAAAATCAGACCTTGAAAAAGTCTGATTTGGGCCACTTTGGTGGAGTTTGCATGTTCTCCCCGTGACTGCGTGGGTTCCCTCCAGGTACTCCGGCTTCCTCCCACCTCCAAAGACATGCACCTGGGGATAGGTTGATTGGCAACACTAAATTGGCCCTAGTGTGTGAATGTGAGTGTGAATGTTGTCTGTCTATCTGTGTTGGCCCTGCGATGAGGTGGCGACTTGTCCAGGGTGTACCCCGCCTTCCGCCCGATTGTAGCTGAGATAGGCTCTAGCACCCCCCGCGACCCCGAAGGGAAATAAGCGGTAGAAAATGGATGGATGGCTGGATGGTCTGCAGTGTAAACATTGTCGTTGTCTCTTTAGAAAGAAAATTCTTTTTGTCTATAGTTATCACGTTTCTTGTTCTAAGTATTGTCTCCCTCTATCTGTCAGTATTGTCAATGCAAGTAGGGTTAACCACTCTTCTAAGGTCTCTTTTGTAGGAATGGGGGTGGATCTCGGCCCCCCTGGGATGTGGCCTCCCATTCCTTGTCTGCCCCTGTGAGGTGTGGTCTCTCAGCCTGCCCTCAGGCTGGCTGTCCTCTGGACATCTGGCGCCTGTTACTGGCTAGGGACTTCTTTCCGCGGCCTCTATTTGTGGCCCATGTACCTGCTGTCTGGTACATGGCATATACACCATGCACAGTAAAATCATGATAACTAGTATTGATAAGAGTATTGTATTGATCAAATCTGGCCAGGCCAAAAGTTTGGACACACCTTCTCATTCAATGCATTTTCTTTATTTTCATGACTATTTACATTGTAGATTGTCACTGAAGGCATCAAAACTATGAATTAACACACGTGGAGTTATGTACTTAACAAAAAAAGGTGAAATAACTGAAAACATGTTTTATATTCTAGTTTCTTCAAAATAGCCACCCTTTGCTCTGATTACTTTTTCGCACACTCTTGGCATTCTCTCCATGAGCTTCAATAGGTAGCCACCTGAAATGGTTTTCACTTCACAGGTGTGCTTGAAGCTCATCGAGAGAATGCCAATAGTGTACAAAGCAGTAATCAGAGCAAAGGGTGGCTAATTAAAAGAAAGTACAATATAAAACATGTTTTCAGTTATTTCACCTTTTTTTGTTAACTACACAACTCCACATGTGTTCATTCATAGTTGTGTTGCCTTCTGTGACAATCTACAATGTAAATAGTCATGAAAATAAAGAAAACGCATTGAATGAGGAGAAGGTGTGTCCAAACTTTTGGCCTGTACTGTACATTGCTCACGCCTGCACACTCTGATGGATTTAAAACTGCATAAAAAAACAAGCATTTTGCATGTGAGTGTTTTTCTGCACATGCCAAGATTAGACGCAAAAAACACTTTATCTTACTTTCTCTTGTGTTTCTTCAAACCAAATCAAAATGCATCGCAATGCTGCCACCTTTTTCGTTGGAGTTGAACTGCTAACCCGATTATAGTCACCCAAATGTGGACGAATAAAAATGGACATATTTATTTTTCAGACCTACAGCAGGCGGGAGGGCATAACACGAGAAGGAATAAACGGAAGTTCCAGCGGCAGCAGACAGCAGCTGTGTGGACTCAGCAGAGTGGGAGGAGCCTTTTCGACACAGTATGTCTAAGAATGACCACATATGTACAAACCCTGTTTCCATATGAGTTGGGAAATTGTGTTAGATGTAAATATAAACGAAATACAATGATTTGCAAATCCTTTTCAACCCATATTCAATTGAATGCACTACAAAGACAAGATATTTGATGTTCAAACTCATAAACTTAATTTTTTTGCAAATAATAATTAACTTAGAATTTCATGGCTGCAACACGTGCCAAAGTAGTTGGGAAAGGGCATGTTCACCACTGTGTTACATGGCCTTTCCTTTTAACAACACTCAGTAAACGTTTGGGAACTGAGGAGACACTTTTTTTAAGCTTCTCAGGTGGAATTCTTTCCCATTCTTGCTTGATGTACAGCTTAAGTTGTTCAACAGTCCGGGGGTCTCTGTTGTGGTATTTTAGGCTTCATAATGCGCCACACATTTTCAATGGGAGACAGGTCTGGACTACAGGCAGGCCAGTCTAGTACCGCACTCTTTTACTATGAAGCCACGTTGATGTAACACGTGGCTTGGCATTGTCTTGCTGAAATAAGCAGGGGCGTCCATGGTAACGTTGCTTGGATGGCAACATATGTTGCTCCAAAACCTGTATGTACCTTTCAGCATTAATGGCGCCTTCACAGATGTGTAAGTTACCCATGTCTTGGGCACTAATACACCCCCATACCATCACAGATGCTGGCTTTTCAACTTAGCGCCTATAACAATACGAATGGTTCTTTTCCTCTTTGGTCTGGAGGACACAACGTCCACAGTTTCCAAAAACAATTTGAAATGTGGACTTGTCAGACCACAGAACACTTTTCCACTTTGTATCAGTCCATCTTAGATGAGCTCAGGCCCAGCGAAGCCGACGGCGTATCTGGGTGTTGTTGATAAACGGTTTTCGCCTTGCATGGGAGAGTTTTAACTTGCACTTACAGATGTAGCGACCAACTGTAGTTACTGACAGTGGGTTTCTGAAGTGTTCCTGAGCCCATGTGGTGATATCCTTTACACGCTGATGTCGCTTGTTGATGCAGTACAGCCTGAGGGATCGAATGTCACGGGCTTAGCTGCTTACGTGCAGTGATTTCTCCAGATTCTCTGAACCCTTTGATGATATTACAGACCGTAGATGGTGAAATCCCTAAATTCCTTGCAATAGCTGTTTGAGAAAGGTTTTTCTTAAACTGTTCAACAATTTGCTCACACATTTGTTGACAAAGTGGTGACCCTCGCCCCATCCTTGTTTGTGAATGACTGAGCATTTCATGGAATCTACTTTTATACCCAATCATGGCACCCACCTGTTCCCAATTTGCCTGTTCACCTGTGGGATGTTCCAAATAAGTGTTTGATGAGCATTCCTCAACTTTATCAGTATTTATTGCCACCTTTCCCAACTTCTTTGTCACGTGTTGCTGGTATCAAATTCTAAAGTTAATGATTATTTGCACACAAAAAAAAAGTTTATCAGTTTGAACATCAAATATGTTGTCTTTGTAGCATATTCAACTGAATATGGGTTGGGAATGATTTGCAAATCATTGTATTCCGTCAATCTAACACAATTTCCCAACTCATATGGAAACGGGGTTTGTAAATACACCTCACTGTGACATCACAACATAGACAATTGTGAAAAGGAAAAAAATACTCTAAAACCCTGTGGGCAAAGGCATACACCCAAATGCTCAAACCTATTGATTTAATACATTGTCATTGTTTAACATGAGTATCCAACCTTCTACGAACATTTACAAGCCAGAAAAGACAAAATTCATTATAAGGTCCTTTTAATGCATCCTTTTGATGTGATAGGTGTGACTTACAGTAAGGTGCAGGTATTGTTCAAGACACAAAATTACCAGTCAGTGTTTGCTAATTATTTTTTGCTGTTAAACAACAATACATTTCAAACCAGAATTCTGCTGGTGTAGCTGACCATACAAGCCATGGGTTGATTGATGACCTTTTCAGGCTTTCAAGTCTTTACGGTATGACGCTTTGGGTCGATGTTTGTCCTTCACTTCCAATAAATATGTTGTGTTCTCTTGGGTCTGCCAGACTGTAAAAGTCGCCTCTGACGTTGACATCTTGGAAAGTTTCTTTAACACACAGGACAGCTTCTTTTCCTAACCTTGGCATTTGAAAGTATCAGTGATGGACACTGGAAGTGGGCAGGTTGAGCACTCAGGTTTACCTTTCCCTCACCCGTTCAGTTCTGTCATACTGCCTTTTAAGATTTACTCGAGTACTCTGACATGTTCCACATTGTAATACAGATAATAAACCTGTCCCCATTTTTTATTCCAAAGCAATATTTTTTCTTAAATCACAAAAATAATATTGTTATTAGGGATGTTGATAAGCCGATATTATCGGCCGATAAATGCGTTAAAATGTAATATCGGAAATTATCGGTATCGTTTTTTTTATTATCGGTATCGTTTTTTTTGTGTTTTTTTTTTTTTATTAAATCAACATAAAAAACACAAAATACACTTACAATTAGTGCACCAACCCAAAAAACCTTCCTCCCCCATTTACACTCATTCACTTATTCACACTCATTCACACAAAAGGGTTGTTTCTTTCTGTTATTAATATTCTGGTTCCTACATTATATATCAATATATATCAATACAGTCTGCAAGGGATACAGTCCGTAAGCACACATGATTGTGCGTGCTGCTGGTCCACTAATAGTACTAACCTTTAACAGTTAATTTTACTAATTTTCATTAATTCCTAGTTTCTATGTAACTGTTTTTATATTGTTTTACTTTATTTTTTATTCAAGAAAATGTTTTTAATTTATTTATCTTATTTTATAATTTTTTTTAAAAAGTACCTTATCTTCACCATACCTGGTTGTCCAAATTAGGCATAATAATGTGTTAATTCCACGACTGCATATATCGGTTGATATCGGTATTGGTAATTAAAGAGTTGGACAATATCGGAATATCGGATATCGGCAAAAAGCCATTATCGGACATGTTATCCCATCGAATATGTGATTGTGATGCAATATTATTTTTTTATCCAAGCATGATGAGTTGCTACTTATGAACATTCAGAAAAACAATGGAGTGTTCAGTCAAGTTTACTAGTTACAGACTATGGGGTGCCAAATGTAAAAATTAAATGACACTTTTCTAGTAGATATATTTCTCACATTCAACAAACTTTTCACATACTAGCTCATTTTCATCACATTTTAGTTCAAATTAAATGTTGACTCTCAATTAGAGATGTCCGACAATGGCTTTTTTGCCGATATCCGATATTCCGATACTGTCCAACTCTTAATTACCGATTCCGATATCAACCGATACCGATATATACAGTCGTGGAATTAACACATTATTATGCCTAATTTTGTTGTGATGCCCCGCTGGATGCATTAAACAATGTAACAAGGTTTTCCAAAATAAGAGAACAACTTCAACTCAAGTTATGGAAAAAAGTGCCAACATGGCACTGCCATATTTTTATTATTGAAGTCACAAAGTGCTTTTTTTTTTTAATATGCCTCAAAACAGCAGCTTGGAATTTGTGACATGCTCTCCCTGAGATAGTCCTGATACCCACTACAACTATGGGAAATACTATACTTTGACTTTCACAAAGTGCATTATTATTATTATTATTTTAAACATGCCTCAAAACAACAGCTACAAAAACAATGAAGGCACACAGCTTCAGTCCAGAGTATACTAGAGTAATAAAGTAAACAATAACATAGTCCTCCTTTAGTGCAAGACTGCCTGGCATACTGTATAACGGAATTATAAACTGGGCTCAATCTGCCCTGCTCTAACGTATTTGTATGAGTAACAACAATGTGCTGCAAGCTAGTGGTGAGTGCTTGAAGTGGCCTAGCAGTCAGTCAGAGCCTCTGAAATGCTGCGTTGAGACAGGGCACCTGACCACAACGTGGGCTTTTGCCTTGGGGTGGTTTTTGTTGTATTTTTGTTTTTCCTCGGCAAAGTCTTTAAGCGACAACTGTGTGGTACTACTTTTTTTCGGTGTTTGCTTTTCATCCATCTTCCGCTTGTATTCATCGTGTATCTCCTTATGATTCTTGAAGAGGTGGGAGATCAAATTGCTCGTATTAAAGGAAGACGTCTTGGTTCCTCCTCGCATAACCAACTTTTTGCAGTCATTGCATTGATCCTTTGGCCATTAAAAGCCAGTAATTTCCAGGAGTTATCTCACCCTCTGAGTAGCCTCTGATTTACTAATGTTTTCTAAAGTTGTAAAAATGTGTACAATAAATATTAAATTTCAACAAAGATTTGCTTCAGCCTGTGACACAGTTATTTTGATAGTAGGCTAATATAGCTAATATAGACACTTACGTCATGTGTTGCCGTCATTATAAGACATATATACGGCTTTTCATTTTTTACGGCTCCAGACAGATTTCATTTTTTTATTTTGGTCCAATATGGTTCTTTCAACGTTTTGTGTTGCCGACCCCTGACCTAACACTATAACCTTGACATTTCTCAAGATGACACATGATAATTTGTGTACCATGAGGTTTGAGCATTTTACTGTTTGTTTAGTCATTTTACTGTTACTGTAACCGTAGTAATAGAAGTAGAAAGTAGAAGAATTGAGCCAATAAATACAAAAACAGTACAAAACAGCGCCAGGGGGTTGTAAACTCAATAAAGTAACTAAAATAGAATGCAAAATATACATATGTGACAAAATGTAAAGCCATAGGCTCACACAAGTGTCGTAAATAATTTTAATTTGGAACACAGCATCATAGTTTTCACAGCTTTTTGGTTGTTAGAGGTAGATAATGTTTTAAAGTGGAGTTATAATTCTTTTTTAAAGGGACAAAAAACAGGTCGAGTATTGAGAAACGTACATTTATGAATATAACACGTAGCCAATACTATAATGAGGTTGCAAAGGTAAAATTCCTTTTCAATTTTTATTTATTTATTTTTTTCATACAGTGTAAATTCAAATAGCACATCTTTAAAACAAAGCACACATTTGTCATTGAATATTGCCCTGCCACAGCGATCGAGTGCTTTCACAAGTCCAAAACAGGTGATAAACAGTCTACCTTCCAAATTCAAGACTCTCATGGGAAAAAATGCATTCTACTATTTTGCCACCACACAGCTGAATGCACTACCATCAGACCTTAAAATTCGAACATCCCTACTAAATTTTAAAACTGCCATAAAATCATGGCTCAGCTCAACCTCTACCTGATCTGAACCAAAATTGACCCCCAGCAACTTTCCGAAGCATCAAACAGAGTAGAGACATTTTCTCATTCGGTTTTGCACACTCTTGGAGTCAACATGTACAGTACATAGTCATGTACATAGTGTCATGTACATAGTGTATATACCAGTGACGTGCGGTGAGGTTCATGGCTGGTGAGGCACTGACTTCATCACAGTCAGATTTACAGACATATGAACCCTAAAGAGTATCTTATTCACCATTTGATTGGCAGCAGTTAACGGGTTATGTTTAAAAGCTCATACCAGCATTCTTCCCTGCTTGGCACTCAGCATCAAGGGTTGGAATTGGGGGTTAAATCACCAAAAATGATTCCCGGGCGCGGCGCCGCTGCTCCCCAATACTCCCCTCACCTCCCAGGGGGTGAGCAAGGGGATGGGTCAAATGCAGAGGACACATTTCACCACACCTAGTGTGTGTGTGACAATCATTGGTACTTTAACTTAACTTTAACTTTACACATATAAACTGTAGCACACAAAAAAGCACATTTAATTAAAAAAACTTTATTATGGTCTTACCTTTACTTATAAATGAAGTCCATGCGCAGCTCCTTTGGAACAAAAGCATCGATAACTTGTTTATAAAAGTCTTCCTTATCTTTCTTCAGTTTTAAAAGTCTTTCTGTCTCGATGGAGATCTTCCTTTAATTATTACCTCCTGCTTCGATTGAAAGTCCAGTTTAGAAAACTGTTTTATTTTAGATATGTAATCCTCCATGTTAATAGTCCAGGCGAGAGGAAAAAATTAACGATCGCTGCTAACTGTTGCTGCTTGTTGTCACGTCTTCTGCAGCCGAGTAGTCGCAGAAATGCTCCCTGGGATCACTAGCGCCCTCTACCACCAAGAGGCAGGATTACTGCGAGCCTCACACAGTGCGTCTTTGCAGCAGTTTTATGATTGCTCAGCACAAGAAATACGTTACACACATACAGTTGTTGACAAAATACACTGTACATTATCTACTTCAGCTAACTAAACTATGGAAATGTATAATATAATTCATATAGCAATACGGTCTCACTGCACAGCAGGCCAGCAGTTAGCCGAGTCATTGCGCAATCCATGGTGAGGCTCAACTCAGTGACGTGCCTCAACTGGCTGGTGACTCACCGCAAGTCTCTTCTCAGTATTTGAACGGCAAATGTGAAAATTCAGCGATTTTGAATAAAAATAATCTAAAACTGGTGAAGTTAAATGGAAAATAACTTTATAGTATAATCACTGGATACATATAACAATTTTAATTTTTTCTTTTCTTTTTAAATTTGTTTTCTTTCCATGATGGCACGTGAGGCCCCGCCTCACCTGCCTCCCCTGACTGCACGTCACTGGTATATACCTCCCACCCCCGGCCCCCCCATTTTTTTGTATGTATTGTTTTTCAATTCACCTGACATGTATACATTAACGTATTTTTTTATTAACATGTTACAATTTATATATCTTTTATTATTGAATGTATCAAATATGATAACTATATAATGGACCACAATGGAAACAAGCCTTTTGGCTTTTTGTGCCATCCATTTGCCTTTTTAAAGCATTACATGGATTCAATTCTTTAACATGTCAATAAACTTCTCAATCAATCAAATCTGGATGCATGTTACATTAGGTAACATCAATGTTCAGTACTGTTTTTGTACTTGTTTTGATTATTATAATTTATTGATTGTTTGTAAATGTTGTGTATTATAAAGGTTTATTAAATTCACCAAAAAAAAAAAAAAAAAGTGAGCCAATAAGTGAGTTAGTAGTGGTAGATACACGATAACACCAGCAGGTGGTAGCATTGAGTCAATCAGATCCTCAAAGTCAAACCTATTGTCTTCGTAAATCCGTTTTACACAATGCTCATTTGTATGGCCGAAATGCAACCTATGTAAGTTTGAATCTATTCAGCTGGGTTGTGCATCGTCGAGTAAGTGAAAACAATTCGTTTCCTGGTGATAAACAAGCTAGTAGACTGCAACTAGTACTCTTATACTGCATTATTATCACATTTAAACGTAATTATTATTTCGTGTAAAAGGTAGTGTGACAAGTAAGTGTGGGTAGAACGAGCCCAATTTCGATACTACCACGATGCTGTATGTTTCTTTCACAGTGGTTGTGTTGCGTTGTTTGACAGGAAACAAGCTAATCTTTTTGTTAATTGTGTTCTTTATTACGACAGTTTAGAACCTGACCATGTGGGCATGTTGAGTACGTGGGCCTAATGATGCGTTTTATGTCACTTGGCGTCAGGTCGTTTTTCAGACATGTCGCCTTTTCATGACGTCACCAACTCACTTATAAAATGCACAAAACCCACCGGTCGTGATTTGAATAGGAGAGATAAGTTATTACGCTGCCTACTTTGTATATATCATGCTTGTTAAAAACCTCTGCCGGTGAGCTGTTTTGTGTTCCCTCACAGTGGCCAATCAGTGCGCATGTCATTGAGAGGTCCGTTACCACGGCAACATCACACAACCGACGAACGCAAATCACTCGGCCTGGATTTGGAGAGGGGTGAGATTTGTCCTTTCTTAGTTTAAACATAACTTAGTCACTCGTAAATGTTGATGTTATAAATATGATGTGTATTTATTGTAGCTGTACATGTGTGGCTATTTTAGTTTGACTTGGAATAGACAGTTTAATGACAAACATCAGATAATTGGACAGGTGCTGGTTATCTCCTGACATGTAATCTCATTAGTTTAGTGTAGTGTTTTTCATTTTTCATTTTTTTCTTGAAAAAATCCGGATGCACACCACCAGCAGAAAACGTTAAAAATGAAACTCCACTAGGTCGTTGTGCCTTATAAGTTAAAGTTAAAGTACCAATGATTGTCACACACACACACACACACTAGGTGTGGTGAAATTTGTCCTTTGCATTTGACACAT